>NC_133901.1:71808674-71813674 GCF_964199755.1 Larus michahellis | reverse complement strand
GTCAGGGAGAGTGAAGGAAGGAGGGAGGGATGGGATGGGTTTGTCCCACCATCAGGAAAACCCTTTTTATTTTACTTCTAAGTGAATTTAACAGTCAAAAAAAAAAAAACCCAAAAGAGTCTTAAATTGCCAGCGCTGGTGAATGAGCTTCAGTATTGATTCACCCCCTGTGAGTTTTGCAGATCGCAGGGAGCATGGCAGGAGGGACCTCTGTACGAAGGAAACCCTCTTCTTCTGCGTTTCCGTCAGCATCTGTGCCGGAGAGGAGCAGGGGGAGCGCAGGTGGGCGCCGGACCGCGCTCTCCTGGGCGCTGGGTGCATGTTGGTACTCATGGTTGGAAGAAAATACTGTATTCAACACTGAAGAAAAAACAGTCCCAAAAGTTCTTCATGGGCCAAGGTGCAAAGGTTGTGTGCTGAGCCTGAGAACCCAGGCTCGCCTTTATTCCCTTGGTTTTTAAAAAAATGCGCATTCCCCTTCCCACACCTAGTGAAGGAGCAGGGTCCAGGGGCAGAGCCGGGCTGTCCCGTCTGCCACGCAAAGCCCTTTCGACAGCCACCACTTCATCCCGTGAAAGCCTCAGCTGGGGTGGAGGTGATGCCACCGGCCCTTCCCGGAGAGGGGAGCCGGGGAAGGCCAGGGCACGGCCACGCTCCAGTGGCTGAGCCGATGGGAGCCCCCTCGGGTGCAGTTTCTGGACCGTACGGAAGTGCTGGCATGATGCGAGCCCTGGCCAGCTCTGGCTGCACTTGGGAGAACGTAAACACAGAGCAAAAACCCCTTTTGCCTCTCCCTTGTGAGCTCAGGTGCAGGTGGGAACGCTTAATTCCGACTCGTCACGGAAACCCGAATGACCTTCCAGTAAATCAGTGAAACTGGGGAGGTTTCGGGAGAGAAGGACGGCTGGTGGGGCTTGGCCGCGCGCCGCGGGGAGCCAGCCAGCTCTGCCATCCACGCTGGCACGCAGCGAGGCTGCTCGCACTTGTTGCCAGTATCCGAAAAACGAGCGGCGGGGCCAGCCGGCATCGAAAGCTGCTCCATTTCCTCCTCCACTTATTTAATTATTAAAGGCAAATAAGAACCAGCTCGTACATAAAGAACAAAAGAAAAAAAAAAACCCCAAAAACCAAAATACTTAAGAACTGTCAGCCAGGCTCAGCAATAAGTCATGGCACCATCCCCTGCAACATCCCTGGTTGTATAAATAGGATCCTTCATGGGAATCTCCGGGATAAATCCCTTCTGTTGAATCAGAGCGTGCCTTGCTGGAAGAGGAAGAGTGTTGTGTACTGTGACACAAGAAAAACGACATCTAAAAAAATAATTGCACACAAGAGTCACGGTATAGGTAGTTTATCTAAGAGCCTTCACCCATCCCTGTTGGACAACCACAGCCCGTGGACGGGACCTCAGAAAGCCTTGGCAGCCATTACGTCAGAGCTCTTGCTGTAACCATAATAACAGCGAGCCTAAACCCTATCAAAATTTTGACCTCCTCCAGACCTTGCGGGTTTTATGGGATTTATTTTCTTTGTTGTTTATTTTCGGTGAAGACTCCGGTCACCAAAGTAACTTCTGAAGACAGTAAAGATACAGCAATGTTCAGCTTCCCAACTTCAGCACGTTGATTGGAGACCTCATCCCAGGTATCTCCATGACTTCGCTGCATCTGGGCAATAGGTGCTCGTTGTGGCGGGGCCCCCCAAAACCTCATCTCCCTGCCCAACGGGGTGCCATGCCTGCCACACACCATGCCAGTCATGCCACCACGGCAGTGCTCTGGGGTACCATTAGGACTTTAAGCGCTCTGACAATGCAAATATATAAAAAAAATATAAAAAAATAACTCGGTGCCCCAGCCAGCGGGTGAGCCACCAACCAACCTCAGCAGCCAGGGCACTGCAGAGTAAAAAAACTAGGGAAAGTTACTGAATTTAGGGAAAGCTGGTGAGTGTAGGAAGCGTGCTGTCCCACAGCTGCCGTCGGGAATTGTTATCAGGCCACTAGGATGCGTCAGAAAAAGGGGGAAAAAAAAAAAAAAAAAAAAAAGAAGAAAAGGAAAAAAAAAATCTTTTAAAACATGCTCAACATGTACAGCTGCTGAAACATCTGTGCCAAACATGATGACACAAGCTGTAATCGTGGCGGCTGGGGAGGGGAGGCAATAAGGAGAGGTTAAGGAAGGGGCTGAGCGCAGTCCCCGAGCGCAGGGTCCCGCGGGGGCTGCAGCCAAGGGGGTGCCCCCGTCTTTTGGGTGCCTCTGCCCGATTTGGGGGCAAAACCCCCCAAATCCCGCTTGGCTTCCCCTCTCCGCCGCCTGTGTGCCACCAAAACTGCCCTGGGGTGAGATGAGACACATCCTTCACCTCCCAGCCTGCCTTATTTAACTCCGGGTGATTAAGGCAATTTGGAGGGTGAGATCTTTGCCCAGGAAATCTGACAGATTTTTTAATTTTTATTCCCCCTCCCCCCCATTCAGAAAATAAAACAAGGCAAGGAAGACCCTAAAGCCTCCTTAAAGTGCAGCTCGACAGGTGGCTTTTGCGAAGCCCGGCTGCACAGGTGAGGAATTCTGGAGCTGTTGATGTGGGAAGAAATATTTTATTCTCTGTCCTGGAGTGAGCTCAGAGGGAAAAAAAAAAAAAAAAAAAAAGAAAGAAAAAAAGGAAAAACTCAACAAAAAAACCACCCCAAACCCAAAAATCCCTCGCCACCGCCTCTCCCCCTGCATTGTGTTGAAAAAAACATACAAGAACTTAAATAGAATAGAACAGAAATCTCCCTTAATCAAAACAACATTATGCCAAAACCCCTTTCGAGGGAAGTGGAACGTACACAGCAGCACAGCCCTGCTTAAAAATAGAACAGCCTTTGCCTTGTAAGTAACAAAAATACATAACAACATACTTCTGCCATCTGAGCTTTGAAGGATGTCTGTCATACGCCTAGGCTTATTTTACGCCCCTTCCCTTTTTTAAAAGAGGAACAATGCCATCTTCCCGAAAGGAAATAGGCAATAAAAACTCCAGCAGGATTTCCTATTCATAATTTTTCCCATTCATGTCCTAATGGGTGAAGGAAAAAAAAAAAAATAAAATCCCCAGCTTTAACAACTTAAACGGCACTTATTAAATAGATATTTTTACATGCCTGGTTTTTTTCCTAAACGTGGTGTATAGTTTTACAGTTCAATTAAGTCTTTTTTTCTCTTTTGCTTTCCAGATATCCTTCTCCGAGCCGGCTGAATTCTGTGCGAGATGATGTAAAGCATCTGATGACAAAATATCAAATATATTTATAAAACACCCTGTTGAGTTTTTATCTGTGCCATTACGTTTTTAATTAATAGAATATTTTTTTTGTTGTTGTTGTTTTACAAATGTTGTGTTTTACTGCCAGTATGATCTCACTTGCTTTACAGTATCGATAAATGAAGGCACACCTGCACTATAAAATCTGCTTTATATGAAGCAGGCCATTCATGTTTTTATAGCCCATTTTTCACCCATTGTTCTTGGGTCATGTCATAGGTGTGCTGTAATGTGTGGTGGAGGTGGGCGGCTCGAAGATCAGTTTAACAAAATGGTCTAATTTTGCCAACTTTAGTGCCAGAATCTGGACTGAAAAATGCAGAACTAATATCCCAATAGACACACCGCATGATGTCACTTCCCTGGAAATGTCCAAGACAAACATCTATTTCCAGATCACTTGCACTTATAACATGAATTCTACCTCCTTTCTTATCCCCAAATTACTATTCCTGTGTTTTCTAGCAATTTTTATGTTAACTTGGTTAATGCCTGAACTTTCCTGACTTCTCTGTAAGGCTTGCAGGTTTTATTGCGCCGGTTCACGTGCTATGACAAGGTTCATTCCAAATCTAATGATGTTTTTGGAGTCTGCAGACCTACGAGCTCTTTTTTAAAGGGCTTTTGAAAAACAGCACAACATGTATTCGCCTAAATGCTCAAGCTGAAGTTTACGCACCCACACAAAAGGATTTGCTACAGAATCCGGTGACTTTGCTTAATTAGAGAAAAAAAAAAAAAAAAAGCTGCCTTTAAGAGAGGATTTTTGGAATGGTTTTTGCTGTTTCTTTTTTTCCCGGGAATGGGCTCCGCAGGCTGGCACACCTTCCTCCTGGTTTGCGGCACCCTCCATGCCAAGCCCTCTGCCCCCGGCGAGCGGGGGGCCGGGAGGATGCTGCCTGGGGGATGAAGGCTCCCCATCCCTGCAATCCCAGGCCTGGACCCCACAAAAGACCCTGCGGAGACAGACCCTGGGCTCAGCTCCGCTCCCCCACTTTCCATGGGGCGCGAAGTTTTCCCGCTGCGAAGCGCCTGCCGGATGGGGGCTTAAGAGGGAATATTAATATTTTCCTCGCAGCCGACCTTCCCAGGGCTGGAACGCAGAAGATTGCCTCCGCCTAGCTTAATTCCTCAATACCTTTTATTAAATCCGCCCCCCCCCTCGCCCCCTTTATACATATTCACCCCACACGCCAACACGCCGGCAGTTGTTTTTCATAACGTGCCTTTAAAGTGACAACTTTATGGCAGAGCCGAGAAACTTTTATTAGGATAACAAATACAGCCGCGAAGGTAACGCTGGCAGAACTTGGAGGAACGGCAGCAAAGTTGCTGGGGGGGGGGGGTTGGGGGTGGTTGTGGCGGTGGGGGGGCCGGGGCAGCGTGTGCGTGTCACCCCCCGGGTGCTGGAGGGTGCCCGATGCCCGGGGGATGGCCGTGGATGCCACCGCAGCTCCGGACCCCGGCAGCCCGAGTGAGCCGCTGACTGTCTGCTTTCCCTGCCAATGGGACTCCCGTCAATTAAGAGTCTCGTTCTCAGCGGGTGATTCCCGTGCAAAAAAAAAAAAAAAAAAAAAGAGAAAAAAAAAAAAAGAGGGAAAATAAATAAATATTGTACGATTGTATAAGCTTTTGAGACCTGCAAGGCCTCCTCGTCAATTATTAAATATGACCAAAGATGACATCCC
>NC_133901.1:71758674-71803674 GCF_964199755.1 Larus michahellis | reverse complement strand
TGCTTGCTTGTTCTGTGGGCTGCGATTTAAAAAAAAAAATTAATAAATCACCTTTAAGGAGATGCTAGAAAGCTGTGGATTTCCACTTTTCCTGCTCCTCTATGAGTCTTTCCCCTGCCATTATATTCCATTCTGCGCCTGTAACGCGGGGCTGATGAATCAGCTCACCTTCCTCCTCTACGTCCGTGCAGCCAAAACCTGCAGCAGGAAAAGATTCCATGAAGGTTTTCCAAAGCAGGAAAAAAAATACCAAACCAAAACAGCGTAAGAGAGAGCTGCAGAAGCCTCTGTGCCTGCTCGAAAAAATAAAGGGATATACATTTTGAGATATTAACAGAGAAAAAGATGGTTTTATTTATTTTTTTGTTTTTAGCCAAAAGGGTAATGTTGAACACATTCACTTAATACCCGGAGCTGGAGACATGACAATTAGTACATCTGACGTTTACAATGCAGATGTTTACGATGTGAATAATAGATGGAACAGAGTGAAAATGCAGTTGTTTCGGTGAAATATAGCGCGGTTTTAGCCAGAAAACACCCGAACTTTGCTCAAGCCACTACACAAGTATGAAAGGGACTGTTCTCAGCGTGCATAAATTAAGTCCTACAGCCCTACTTCTCTGAAACTACGCAAAATAATAAATTGCGGAGAAGAAATATGTTTAATCTAATAATGGGGTGTTGCAAGCATTGTTGTAAAGGAAAGCTGGGGGGGGGGGAGAGCAGGAGGCAGCTTTTAGGGGAAAACACCGTGAATTTCCAGCAGCCGGGTTGCGTAATGATTCGCTATTTTTAAAATGTGCCTGTACTCCATTCATACTGCTTAAGTGCTTAAATAAGGACAATAAAATGTAAATAATTTACTGCTTTGCAAACAGAAAATTGGGCAGAAAAGTAATTTTGAATAGCGACTTGGCTTACTATACCCAGTGATTTGGTGCCCTGTAAAATGCATTTGACACTGCTGTTCATTAAGCCAGTGCTATTGAGCCTTCTTCACATTCATTAGTGATTAATTCAGACAGATATTTAACTTAATAAGGTAAGCAAATAAACAAAAAATCACTTTCTGCGCCTTAAGGTTTTTTTGGACCTCTAATTGGTTTTGTGCACTAATTATCAAGATTAACACCTTACACTTTTCTCGGTCCTTACACTTAGAAATTCCCGGTGGAAAAAAAAAGAAAGCAGACAACCTCGGGGGAATCCTTTCAGTGCAAGAGGTTAAGAGTTTGTCTTTTAAAAGCGAGATAAGCAGCAAAAAAAAAAAAAAAAAACCAAAAAAAAAAAGAGGAAAGACCAATTCCAGGTAAATTTAGATAATAAGAGGACGGGGAGGCAGGAGCTGGCACGGGCAACGACACTCGCTGCTTTTCATGGGTAGGGGAAGGAAAGGTTTTCAAGGGGATAATTTGCGTTGCAGCATTTCTGAGCAGGTAACTGGAAGCTCTCCGCTTTCTCCCCCCCGGGACAAGCCCCCGCATCCAGCCGGGGCCGAAGGGTTGGTGAGGCAGCCCCGCTTTTTTTTCGCCCCCCCCCACACCCTGAGTTAACCACCCGCCTCTAAAAGTTTCCTTTAACTCTGCAGAACCAGAGGCCTTTCAGTCAGCGCCGAGGCGTTGTGATCGCCGTGGGGGTTTGTGGCAGGGACATTGTTCCAGGCGTTGCCCTGGCACATTGCCCTGCCGATTCCCCGGCAGCCGCCTCCTGCCCTCGCCTTGGGTTCGGCTCAAGGAGACCCTTCCCGCTCCGGCCGGAGCCCGGCACCGGGGACCAGCGCCCTCCGCCCAGCCCCCGGCGCCCCGCCGTCACCTCGGAGTCCCCATCCCATGCAAACTTCGAAGTTGGTCGCTATCGTGTTTTGACATCCCCTTGGAAAGTGCCGTCTAAAGGGCCGAATCGGTGCCTTTTCCTGGAAAATGCCTCCTCGCCTGCTCCTACACACCCAGCCAAACCACCCCTCGGCTCGCTCCTCACGGGCACCGCGGGTCTCTGCCTCGGAAAAGCCTCGGGAAGGGCCACAACTTAAAGCTCACCTCAACCCCAGGCACCCGAGTCACTAAAAAACTCGTTTTGGCCAGGCCGCCGTTACAAGTCGTTGCCTGACGACGGTTTGTCACGACCCAACGCAATATTTACTACGCGGCATCCCGAAATAACCGTGGGCCTTGAGAGAGCTAAGTGCCGCTTCTCCTGCCCTGGGAAGTCTCCCAGACCGACCTACCTTCTGCTTTGAACCCCATGGCGCTTTCCAGTAGGTTTTGGGGTTTTTTTTTGTAGCATTTGGGGATTTTTAAACTCCTTTTCCTTTAATTCTTTTCTTTCTTTAATGGGTGACTGGATAAATTCAGTGGTGGATTTTTGTGACACTAAAGCAGCAGATAAGTCTATGATGCACTCTAGCTATGTGGTTTAAAAATCCCTTACCATATGTTTTCTCACTGGAATGCCTCGTCTTGCAAAATTACAGGAACCGAAGCTTAAAAACACAATTAGGTAGTTTAAAATGAAATATTAAAGAAATACCACATATTTTCTGATATGCCTGCGATGGTCTGCCTTTCCCCCCGCCCCCCCCCCCGCCTTTCTTTTTTGCTTTCTTTTGTATCGGCCTTTGAGTTGTTCAAGGAGCCCAACTGCATTCGATTGTTGTACTAATCATGCTCCACATTTTTCTGATTAGGTTATATAGGCTGTGGTTAAATTATAAATGAAAGAATGAACTACCAGAGTACTTGTCATAACAGTATCTTTTATGTTGTTACAGAAGATGGGGGGGGGGGAGGAATCAAAAAGGGCTTTATGTGATGAAGACTCCTTGTCTATTTTGTGTTCCTTATAGTATCCGTACAGACAAGTAACGCAATTTGTCGAAATGTTTTTCTCAGGTATTCTGAGAACTACAGCACAATATCTGTCCACTGAGAAAAATGTGAGAAAACTGAATACATAATACATAAAGATGCATATTGTAGTATAAACCCTGTCGCGCACGCAAACACACCCTCTCCAAACTCCGGTTTATTCCGATACTGCGCTATAAACCAACTCGAACTGGTTTTGGGTTTTTTTTTTCCCCTTATGCCATACAGAAAAACAATATTTCAAAATTTTAAATGACGTCTTGCACTGTTGTCTTCTGCACTACGGCATGCACGGCACAAACGCGGCTGGATCTGTGCCTGGCGATAGTATATATTTTTGTTTCCATGATGTTATTTTAAGCCATTGACTGTAAAACCGGTTTTAGGGAGGGCTGGAATTGCAATGATTAAACTACTTGACTGAAGGCTCACTTTCTATCTATGTCGAAGGCACCGGTGTTTCAAGAATACATTTGATATTCCTGAAATTGAAGACGCCGGTGGTTTAAGAATATATTTGATATTCCTGAAATTAACTATACGGTTTAAGCTTGTTTAGTACAATATTTTAAATTATGGATACGAGGAGACTGGGGGTGTGGTGTTAAGTATTATCCTCTTCTTAAGTCTATCATTATTTTTTTCCCAAAGTTTAGCCAGATAAAGCCGGGGGGTGGGGAGGGAGGCGAAGAGCGGAGCCTGCGGCCGTGCGGCAAATCACCACCTCGCATTAAGTCCTGCGTTTAGCTGTTTTCCAACGATTTTAAGGCAGAGCTTGGTCGCTCACCAGCTTGAAGTACAGAGCAAACGCTGCGCCCCGTGCGTAGGGTGCTCCCTGTACTTTATGGCAGCGGATAAATGGATCCTTAAGCACATGAAGGCATTTTTTTTGATGAAAAAACTGATGCGAGGCGATGGCCTTAATTGGCGGGTCCCCGGCGTGGGATGGGCGAGGGGCTCCGCGCGGTGGCCACCAACACGTGTTTTCTCTGCCAGACGCGCCTGTGAGCCGGGCTTTTTACACCCCTCCAACCAGCCTTAAGGGTTCTGGGTTTTTTTTGGGGGCTTTATCGGATGAACTGTCAAGGCTTGCCAGGATAACAAATCTTGTTTTATAGCACTTGGTGGAGTTTGGTTAGGGGCTACCTCTGAGCAACATGAACTTGGCCTTGCTGTGTGTCTTACACTAATACCTTCACTCCTGTAAGGAATCAGGGTACTTGAGAAACAGCCTGCAGCCATACAGCTGATTATTGCACCGAATTTGCATCTTTTCAACAGTAATGGGGATGGCTTTCGCAAATGCTCCCAGGCTCCAAATAGACGCTAAGCGGCTGTTTCTAGTCGCTTCCTTCCCCTCTCCCCCTTGGGCGCTCGCCATGCACCCAGCCCCTGGGCCTGGGACCCGCAGGGCACCCTCCCGCTGGCGCCCCGGCAGGGGAGACGCTCCGTCTCCCTCTCCAGGGGGGGACGGGGTGTCCTCCGGGGGACACGAGTGCCCGGGGCTGTCCCTTGGAGGAGCCGGGCTCGCTTTCTGGGTGCTCCGAGGTGGTGTGCCGGGAGAGCACAGCGGCGAGGGTCTCCTGGGCGCCCGAGGACGGCGGGTGGGGGACCCGGAGGGGTGCGTGTCCCCAGGGATGTCTGCAGCATGGGTAGGGACTGAGGAGACCGGCTTCACAGCGGTGGCCTTTAAGGCAGGAATTTATCACTTTTTTTAATTATTATTATATTTAAGAGTCAAAAGGACTTAAAACGTAGATTTTTTCTTAAAAAAAAAACCACCAAAATTCAAACATTCTTGTAAAACGTGGTGGCGTTTCTGGCCTCCGTGTGTGTCATGGTGGCAGCCACCTTGCCCCGCTGTGCTCCCGGGGCTGCCGGTGCCTGGCAGGGGTTCCCCACGCTTCCCTCCTCTGCGGGTCGGCAACGCCCGCCGTGGCCAAGCCATCCAGGGACTCAGTTTCTAAAATTCTACATTCCGCTGTCAGAGCCTCCGCTCCGCGCGCGGGAGGACGGGTACCCACGCACGGAAAGGTTTGCAGGGGCAGACGGCAGCGCGACCCACCAGCCTGGGATGTTTGTCACGGGGGCAGTGGGGACGTTGGAGGCTGATGGAGACGGGGCTTCGTTGCTCTCTCACATCACGTGCACGTTCCCCCCCCACCCCCCCCGAATAAATAAACCAAGTACAACCGAGGAAAGACGATCGAGTTGGAGATTCCTGGTGTTTATTTCCAATTCTGCTACTTCACTGGAAATCGGAACTTTACTTTGCCTTTCTCTAAAATGGGCGCCTACCCCCCGACTTCTTACAGGTTGTTACCTCCTCCGAGGAGGAACAGCTTGTTCAGCTGCTGTGCGACAAAGGCTTTGAGTTTCAAAGGGTTGTGCTAGGAGACTGCCGCAAATAGGATGCAACTGCTCCTGCTACGTGTTGGCCACAGCTGCCCTGCTTTTTTCCATCGACCCCGTTATTTTGCATGGATAAAGAGTGTAGGATCGGGGTGAGATCATGGTAGGAAATCTCACATTCTGCTTTTGTTCCAACCCTAAATACTGTCGGTGTCTGTCGTGGGCTTGCAGCAGGTCTTCCCTTTCCCCGCGTTTTCTAAGTCCAAAGCAGTGCCAGCCTCATAAAATTTAAAACCTTCCCCCGAAACTACAGTAAAATATCAATACTGGTCTCTCCTAAAATCCGCAGAAGGAAACTTAAGGATTAGAGTAAAGCCTTATTCTTAATTTATCTGTCGTGCATAAGTATTTCAGCACGTAACGCTTCTCTGGAAGGATCACCCACAATTTGGAGTTTTTTCCTCCGTCTAGGCACCTTGGGGTGAGTTAAAAGGCAGAGGAAACTCGCAGAACCATTGTATCTGGTTGAGCACTCATTATAAAATGGATTACGGGTACAGTAAACCATAAAGACTGTTTTAGAGCCATTAAGGTTCAGCTTGTCACTGCTGACATGGACGCACTCTTACACCATATATTCCTGACATGTCAGGAGGTGCTTAGGGATGCTTTCATACATGTTTTATTGAAATGACAGGCTATAGCTTCTTTGGCTGCTGTGTATATGCATGGCTATATGCTAGAAATCCAAATGAAACTCCTCTTGGAAAAAAAAAAAAATAAAAATCCTTACACACAGGTAATGAGTGCCATCTGAAGTGATAAAGTCGTCATCTAGGGTTTATTTTTAATGTGCTTTGTAATAGAATAATGGAATCGCCTTTTATGCCTGGAATAAAACGTGGCTGAAATCAATGAGATTTACACCGAAGTGGATTCTGCTGTTGATAAAATGTGAGTTCAAAACCAAAGCGATTTCGGGTGAGAATGAAAAAAGTGTCAAATCCTCAGATTTCCCTTCTGAAAATGTCTTTCCATCTGTATGCAGATCAATTGTTTCTCCCAGGCTGAGCCTTTGACTTCTTAGGGCTTTTTGTCTTTCAGATCCAAGAAAAACTTTACATACAATTATGGTGCCTTGAAAATAAAATTTTTAAGTGGAAATACCAAGAGAGCCATAGCTGCAGAGAGTCGGATCTCACAAACCTTGCAGGTCTGAAATTCACATTTGTTAAGTGTTTAGAACACAGAAGGAATGCAGGATTTGCTCCTTCCCGTCCTTTTTCTCAGCGGCCACTCCGCAAAAGTGAATTTGAACTTTCAGCATGTGCGAAACTGGTGAATTCCACAATTTGGTGGCAGATCTGAGATTAAACACGGGATGTATCTCTCTGGCAGAAGACAAATGGCTGGAAAGCTGCTCCAGAAGCTGTCAGCCACCTTCCTCTGTCTCTGGGTGCTGGGTACCAGCCTCCCCGCAGGGCTCCGGGAGGGATGATGGTGGTGGCGAGGAGCTCATGTCCAGAGTGATGGAGGCTGGCCGGGGTGAGTTACTCTTTGGCGGTGGGGGAAAAGTGGATTTGTTTTATTTTTACACAAGCTACAGCTTGGATGCAGCCCTAAGGGAGTGGCAACGTAGAGGTGGGGGCAGTGGAGCAGCAATGGGCACTGTGGGGCCTTCCGGCGTCCGCGATGGGCAAGGGAAATGCAGAGAACAGTTTATATGTAAAAAAAAAAAAAATGATACATTTCAAATGTGTTTGCAAAGTGCTGTTTCCTTCAATGCACCGGAGCTTTCAAAATTTTACTTGTTTTCAAAAAACCTCATTAGGAAACGTCACTTCTCAGCGCTCACGGGTTCATGGGCTTGGCCAACGTGGAGGACGGATGGGCCGAGCTTCTCGGGTGGCTCTTGGCTCCGGTGGGGCAGACCACGGCCTCTGCATGAAACCACAACGACCAGTAACAGCAAGAACGTACAATTTGGGTCAGAAACCCATTGCGGGCTTTCAAGCGGGCTGGCATGGCAGCGTGCACGGTAGCCAAACGCACTTAGGCTGAGAGCAGGGTGACTACGGCGGAGCCTAATTCACAAACAGCTCCTGAAATTGAAAAATAATTTTCGGGTGAGACTGTACAGGCCTCTGAAGGGGGGAATCTCAGTGTAGAACTTAAAATCACGCGTTTTTCAGATCAGCAAGGTGCAGGACTCACTGATGGCCCCACAGACAACCCCAAAAGAACGTTCACGCCCAGACACACACGGCGGGAGCAGAGGCTCAGGCACAGGGTACCGGAGGCTTCTTCCCAGTAGCATCACTCCTTTGATTGCTGTATAAATAATATAAATATAATAAATGTAAATATAAATATAAATCATATTGCTTTTTCAGTATTACCCTACAATTGGCTTCGGGCATCATTGAAAACACTATAAAACAATAACGGAAAGGAAGAGAAGCTGGGAAAGGCCAGCAAAACGCCCCCGTGCTGGAGGAAACCGGGTCCAGCTGCTGCAGGCAGGAAGGTAAGGCCGAAACTGCTGCTGCGGCGCCGGTGCGATCGCAACATGTAAATCCCCCACCAGCCTTAAAAATTATGGGCGAAGGCTGAGGAGTTCTGGAAAAGGTTCAAACAGCAATTTGAACTGCGCTTGAAAGCCAGAGGGGCTAGTAAAGCAAAGATGAGCAGGGCAACGGCAGGCTCCGGGAGGGAGGGCTGGTGCGGGATGCAGGCGAGGGAGGGATGGAGAGGGCGGGTTGGGGAAGGGCAGGGTGGGCTGGTGGGACGTGGGGCAGTGCGTTGGACCCACGCCATCCCTGTGGGCAGGTAAGGCAGGAGGGAGGGAGCCGGAGGCCATGGGGTGCCGGTCTCCCTGCAAGATGCGAGCCCTGAAGGCAGGGGGTGGCATGGCTGTTTCTGCACCAGCTCAGGGCTAGCAGCACAGCCACGGTGTCTCTGAGTAAAGAGACTCCCCGAGAATTCATATTATGTCTCAGTTCCTTGAATTAAAAGAAATGAGTATTTCGGGGGTGGAGCAATGGGAGCGCAGGTGAAGAGCACCTGAGCAGGTTGGAGGCAGATTGGGAAGACCTGCACGGGCCAGCTGAGCCCCAGCAGGAGCAGATGGACCCTCCTCCTCCCTTGTAGCCAAAGTCCCTGCCAAGAGGTCCCATGGTTGCCCTGGGTCAGAGCCTGTGCAGGGCATCACGGTGGTGGAGGGACCCCTGAGAACAGGGCCATGAGTGAGGTCAGCGTCAGTGCTGGTGTGACCAGGAGGACTTCTGCATGGCCAGCTGAGTCCACCTGCATCAGCCATGGAGCTAAGCTTTGCCTTGCCTTGCCCTGGGGACATGGCAAGGAGGACACCCTGGCCATGCACCTCTTCGGAGCAGGACCCACTGCCCGTGCTCCCTGCAGTGGGCCACCAGCTGTAGGAAGGAGGAGGAAGAGGAGGAAGAAGAAGAGGAGAAAAGGTTTGTTGTCAAAGTCATCACCTCCACACCAGAGATAAGGTGCTGTGACTTCTGCTGTCACCACAGATGGACAGCTGGGGGTACAGACCGACCATTAGCCAGCTGGAATTATTGTCATCAGCAGATTGTAATTATGGGTAGGGGTTTGGCAGATTTTCTTGCACACGTGAATATTAACCTGTGTTTATACTTTAAATACTACCCAGCAATTCCTGCTTTTCTGTGTGCTTTCGCAGAAAAAAGAAAAGAAAAACAGGAAAAAATGCAGAATGCCGCACAGACCTGTTTGTCCAGGGGTTTAATGTAATACCAATGGACTTTCTCACTATAGGGTGGTTTAGCTTGTTTTAAAAAGTAACTCTCACTTGTACTCTCAGGTTCATCTCCACGTCTGTATTTGGGATGCTCATTTTTTAGAGTTGCAACGGTAAACAGCGGATCACAATTTAAGCTCCAGGAATTCTTGGCTATTGATAACATGAATTGATTTCAGCACAGAACATTGAGCTTTAGAGGCCCTCGAACACGTATGTATCGAAAGATTTTTGAACCTTTGTTTTTAAACACATCTGATGTTAGGCTTGTGTTGTATCAGCTCCAGTTCGGGATGGAAAATCGCTGATGCTTCATGTGGGTGTGAAGCTTGTCACAAGAAGACACATTCAGCCCAGCAGAGGCTGGACAGGTTGAGGCATATACAGGAATCACAGGAGATTCAAGACCTTTTGCATGTACTTAAGGAAAAGACCAAAAATATTGTCATGGTGGCCACTGATGGGAGACATCACCTCATTCACATACGGACATAGAACGGTTTGGGTTGGAAGGGACCTTAAAGATCATCTTTTGCCACCCGCTGCCCTGGGCAGGGACACCTCCCACCAGCCCAGGTTGCTCCAAGCCCCGTCCAACCTGGCCTTGAACCCCTCCAGGGATGGGGCAGCCACAGCTGCTCTGGGCAACCTGGGCCAGGGGCTCACCCCCCTCACAGCAAACAATTTCTGCCTCATATCCCATCTCAATCTCCCCTTTTTCAGTTTGAAGCCATTACTGCTCATCTTATCGTGAACGCTCCGCAGGAAAGTCTATGGAAAGTCTATGGAAAGTCTATGGAAAGTGCTATGAAACACTCAAGAGGGAAATCTGCCAAAGGCACCTGAGTATGCGTGGGAGAGAGGGGCTGCTCCTGCTCTGCCCTCTTTAAAACGTGAAAATGCTGAGGGTGATTTTTTTCCTTCCCGATGAAAGACGGAAATGGATGAAATGTTTTGATACGAGGAGAAATTTCCCAGCTCCCGGTGCTCCCGCAGTGGGGCAAGTGCTCTTCCGAAGTGAAGCAGGAGCGTTTGCTGGGGATGCGGGGGGTGGAGGAGAAGTGGGTCCGGGATGAGGGCACCCCACTGATTCCCCTGCCTGCCCAGCCCGGGGGAGGGAGCAGGCAGCGACACCTAATTACCGTGTACCCGTCTTGTATTTACTTTAGGAATCGCTTCATGTTAATTAAATATGTTACCTTTTAAAATCTGCCTTTGCCGCATGGAAATGCTCCGGTGTTTGTGATGAGCTCTAAATGAAGGGGGAGGAAATGTTTGTGTTCAACGCTTTTATTTGGTTTTTGGCAAAATTCCTTGAATAAATTAATAGATTATATCATTAGGCGTGAGTAGCTGTGTATTAGGATACCCACAGATAATTTAAGTAAATAGTTAATAAGATAAGTGTACAATGCTCTGCATCTGCGCACATGCAGATATTCCATTTGAACTTAAAATACAATTATTTATCAAATGTCTCCATCAGGGCTTCGCTCTGTAAAAGAGCCCGTTGGTAACAGAGAAGGAAATTACTGCAGCCGCACGAGGCAACTCCAAACTGCTTTCTGTATTTTGACTTGTACTTTTGACTTTTTCTTTCTCTGGTAACCCCATTATTTTTGTCCCTACTCAGAGCTCTGACCTGTGCTACATGGAAAGTTTAGAGATGAAGTCATTTCTGGTTTGAGTTACTGGAGAGACCTTAATTCATCCAGCTGTGCCTGCTCAACAACAATTCCAGCATTCAGCATTGACAACACGCCATCAGCAAGAGAAATCAAACAGAAAAGGCAGGCAGTGTTGAAAGGAACACTTAAAAACTGCTCTCATTTGTAGAATTTAACATCATCAAAACACTAAATGTAAATATGAGCAGAAGGAAAACGCGAAACTCATCAGTCAAGGTATTTCACCGAAAAGAAAATAATCTTTTTTTTTTTTTTTTTTTTGTCAGAACGTTAATGAAAATCCCAAAGGAAATATCATTGAACATAAAGGTGCATCTTAAGGAAAAAAGAAATTGCTGGGTACTTTGCTCCAAAGGACCTTGCGTTATAAAATACATGACGTGTTTCCCTTGCTGAATATGTGTTTAAACTCGTGTTCTACTAGTAAGAGGTGGGGGGAAAATCCTGCCGTTCCCCGTGGCAAGTACAAGGCAGGAACCGGCTTTGCAGGGAACAGCCACCTCTCAGTTCTACCGCGCTCGGAAATCAAACAGAAAGCGTTTCAGGGTTTCTGAGAGCAGTTGTTCCCCTCCAAATAGTTCTTTAAACCGGGGTATAATTAATAAATGTTCAGTTACACGTTATCGAATTGCCGTTCCAAAAGAAATAAGGGAGTAAAAGATCTTTTGAGCAAACCAGAGAGAAACGATAGATCTGCTAGCTGGTATTCAAGGGTGTAAAAATAATTCCTCCTGGAAGTTTTTTCCCTTTCGGTCGATAACATGTAAGAGAGAGGGAGAGGCTGAATTTTTCATCTCCTTCCCTCGTTGCCTTGGATTACGTTGCCAGCGTCTTTTGGCAAAGATGATGCTGGTGCCGCCGATCCAGACCAGTTCCCGGGAGGCGCGGGAGATGCTCCTGCTCCTGCGTGAAGCGTTTCCACCTTCAGCTGGTGCGGGACCATGTCGTTGCAGGAACAATAGACGGGAGAGGGGGGAAAAAACCCCTCCGTCTGGTGGTAATTTGAAATACGGGTGGTGTAGCCGTAGCTCCGTCCCTGCGGGATGGCTGGGACAGAGATCGCTGATGGGCACCCTCGGACCTGTCGCCTCCTGGGGCTGCTTTGGCGTGGAAGGCAATTGCCCAGGGTACGCCCCAGTTAGGGAGAGGCAGAGCTGCCTCTCTATTAATTAATCTCCTGAATATTCAAATATCAGTAATGCTTTGGCTCGTAAGCACTAGGAGGAAGCAGAGGCGGGTACCCCTCAGCTCCCGTCACCTGGTTTGTGGGGTTTCGGTGCGTTCTCTGTGAATCTCGGTCCAACGACAGCGGTGCAATTTCGTTTTAATAACCCGATGAACAGATTTGATCGCTTCTGCTGTCTGACGGTGGCGTCTGGTATTAAAGCGCGAGGCTGGAGCCACGGAGCGCGCCCCGACACCTTCAGACACCCGCTGCTGCGGTGGGGGGTACGGGTGGCTTTACACCAGCATTCCCCAAACGGCGGCAAAGAAGAAGTGGGAGAAGTGCGGTCCTGTGCCTTGTTGGGCAGAGCCAGCCTGACCCGACGCTCCTGAGCTGCCGCCGCCACGTTTCCTGCTAATTTTGCACCTTGCAGCTTACACTGGCCCTTCTTATTCAGCCCGGAGATGCCCCCTAACGTGTTAAATAGACACGTGCTTATAAATGTCTCCGTTTTCACTTTAGACGTGGGGTAAATAAATTTCATTTGTTTAACCGCCTTTTAAGTATAGAAAGAAAATTCCAGCAGTCGGACAGGCAAGAAAAATAGCGATTGAGCATGCAAATCACTTCTTTTTCCCTTTAAACAATACGTACTCTGCTGCCTGCATTTCCCCAAAGATACCGCTGCAGCTACACATGGTTGAAGTCTGTTTTACCCTTATATAAGGCAACGTGACAAATGATTTAGGGGGAAGTAATCTCTAATCAGCATAACTTCATACCGCACGGCGCAGAATTATTGTCGATTTAATTCCGTCTCCTCGGCACAAAAAACTCTGAAGTGTTTCTTCCAGTTGAAGTTTTGTAGCTGAATAATAAATAAAAGAGGGTGCAGTACAAGTGCTGCATAATGTAATTGTACCCTCTTTGTTCTTGTCAATCAGCTTTAACACGAGTTAAGTCGCCGTGGATGTCACCGTGATCATATTCATAGTGGATGGCTCGGAGTTTCGGCACGGCCGTCTTCTACGAGAAAGTTCTTTTAATAAAGAGGCGTGCGGTGAAGGTTTCAGGTGCTTTATAAAACTTTGACTTCCCTCCTACTACAAGGCAAGAAAGCACAATAACGCATGCATGAATTGCCAATAAATCAAAGGCCTGCTTTTTTTTTAATTCCTATTTTGACATGTACATACATAGCATTTTTAAGAGATAGCTCCAAGGTAGCTTTTCAGTCCTTGATCAGATCATGAATTTAATTAATTCAGTGTAGACATGTCATAGATTTAAACCCTTTAGAATTACATTTTTAATACAGATCTAACATTTAATGTCCTTTTTCATTTTTTTCTTGCGAAGTAAAAAAAAAAATCCTTTAATACTCTGGTAGCAATTTTTTCCTCTTATTATGAGACTGTGGCTCCTTCCTAATTATGTGGCTGCAAATTATTTACTGTAGTTTTAAATTAAGGAAGGAGACAAGTAATCCAGTGTAAAAAACACTGTTCCAACTTCAAGAAGAAATGAGTGTATGTGTTTAATTTCTCTTTAGGCATACAGCTGTACAGTCACTGTATAATGGAAGGTTTGAGACAAAATGGTCCCCCACCACCTTACCTCCGTGTAATGCAATTTAGCTTCATTAAATTACTGGAGGGCCAGTTACTTAAGCAGAATATTGATTTTCAGTCTGGGCCATGTTTAACATAATTCTGCGTAGGCAACAGCTAATTCTGCATTTGAATCTGGCACCCTAATGGAATTACACGATGCGGCTGACCATGGGCAAGGCAGGGCTGGGCTGGGGGCCGCTGCTCTCCCCGTTAACCCCTTCCTCCTCCGCGCCGGCTCCGCGCGCGCCCAACGGCCGCCCCGACAAATTCCTTCTGTCTGTGGTGGAGCTGCTGCCTCTCATCTGGGGATGTGTAGCCCTGAGCCAGGTTTTGGTACTGCAGAATATCTGTGGGGCTGTTATATTTTTCTTCAGCAACCTATAGCTTGGTCTATACAGCATCAGAGGTAATGTGGAATAAGGGATTTCCTCCAGTTCCTAACCCCAAATACTGTTTCCTAAACCTAACAATCAAAGGATGGATTTTACCTTCATTAAAACCTATTAAAATGAACCAAAGGTTTGGCTGGAAAGCATGTTCTTTACACTGCTGGCTTGAAAGCCAGTCATTATTTTTATTTATTATTCTGTTTAATGATGAGATACAGTTTACAAGCCATTGAATAATAATAATTTAAAACGGTTCCCTGTGAGTTATAGTTTGTCAGTGTCTTAGAATTTAAATAGTGTGTGGGGAGAAATAGTGGTTATCGCCCACATTAATGGTGGGCATGGCAGAGGGGGCGTGATGCTACCGCCGCAGGTTTGAGATTTCGAGTAACAGGCGGTGAGATGGGCACTCACAGACCTCAGCTTCAAAAATCACTTTCTCACTGGAATCCTTAAATTAATCAAAATGGCAAAACACTGAAAATACCAGGTAGGTCTTCAATTGACCCTGGTTTTCATTTTTCAGAGTTAGCAGCTCAACCGTCCTCTCAGTTCTCGGTCCCTGGAGACTAAAACATTTCATCCCTCCACAAGTACCAAACACTGTCCCTGCTTGTTTGGGAAATTTTGTGCAGAGTTGGGTTCATAAGAGCATTTTTTTAGAAATTCTGCTGCATGGCAGGGAATTGCTTGAGGGCAGCTTAAAATGCTAGCTAGGAAGAGCCTCCGTTTTAAATGAACTTATTGCGGCCACTCTTTTGTATGCAGCTCGTACTCCACTCAGCTCCCCAGGAATAAATTGATTTTAAAAGTTCTTGCTATGGCATTGATGCTGCAAAGAGTTCAGTTCATGCTTAACTTGAGCACCGTGCCCCGTCCCGTTGACTTCAGTGGATTTCCTCAGCAGCTGTCAGTATTTCCACTGATTCAGCTCATGGCCCGTATCCACCTACATCTGCCAAAATAGACTCAAGATGCGGCACACAGAGAGAGGTTGGGGTCGGGAGCTGGGGCTTTGCTCCACCCCAGCCTTGTCTACATGTAGAAATTCTTGGCTGTGAGGGTAGTGAGCCCCTGGCCCAGGTTGCCCAGAGAAGCTGTGGCTGCCCCATCCCTGGAGGGGTTCAAGGCCAGGTTGGACGGGGCTTGGAGCAACCTGGGCTGGTGGGAGGTGTCCCTGCCCAGGGCAGGGGGTGGCACTGGGTGGCCTTTAAGGTCCCTTCCAAATCTAACCGTTCTATGATTCTATGTTTGGCAAGCAGATTTTGGAAGAAGGAAGGAAGGCAATCTTGCTTGTGGCTCTGCAGCCCTGTTTGAAACTTGGTTTGGGTTGCAAGAGCTCAATCGGTTGGACAAGTTGACCAGAGCCAGCGCCTAGGAGCACGCCATGTATCATGAGCACCAAGACTGAATTTTGCCATGGCCGAGAGAATGTTTAGAAGGAGGAATTTCAGGAAGTCCTTTAGAGGGACATTAGCAAGTTCTGTGTCTCATTGAAGGGAAGCTTTAAACCAGACTGAATATCTCTTCAAACAGCATCAATGTCTCCGAGCATCACTGGGGCTGCTGGTTTTGATGGGTGTGCCTGAGCAAAGCGTGTAAACGGAAAAGCGGCATGCAAGGCACCTGGCAGAGGGTGCCCTGGGCTCAGGCATCTCCCAGAGACGAGGGGCAAGCGCAGGCAGGGGAAGCACTGGTCCTTCTCCTCTGCTCACTAGAGCTGGGGCAGCCTGAGCCCGCGCCGCACTCCCTGCAGCTCCCCGGGGATCCCTGGGCAGCATCGTCCCGGAGCCGGTCGTGGTTTCTTGGCTTCGGTGGAGGCCTGAGGTTTCGCAGAGCCTGCTGCTGCTGCTGCTGTCATCAGAATGCAAATTACAGCTGGCCAGGGTGATGCCGCTCATGATAATTCCTTGGGACTCTGCCTCTCACGTGCTCTTTTCCATCTTCCCTCGCATGTGCAATGGTGTAGTTAGCTATTATTTGACCTGCCTCTGTGTTGCGGTCTGGGGGAAAATATGCAATATGCAAAAACAATTTGTCATTGGGAGTCAATAATTGGCATCAGGTGCATTACTTAGCATCCTGTCACAGATTTGGCATGTCACCTGATTGATAACTCTGTGCTTCCTCACGACATTGAACATAATTTGTTCCCTATCACATTTGCACACATGGCCCGGGGTCCTTTGTTACTTACTGTACGCCCTATATCTTCGCATTTCGTAGGTGGTAAAGGAGAGCGCTCCTTTCCCTACACCTTGGCGCTTCCCGTGCTGTCATATTTCTGGTCCCAAAATGGTGGTGTCGCCAAGGAACCCGTCTGTTTGGATTAGACGTGATGAAAGGGAGAGGGCAGGAGACACCCGGGGAGGCCAGCGCTGGTGGAAAGCGAATGAAAGCAGCCAACTTAAATTCTTTCTCTTTTCTGATTGGCACTCGTTTTCCACCACTTTTTGTCACACCGATCCGGTCCAAGGAGCTCCACTGATTTCAGAGGAGCTGCTTTACAGAAGGGGGTGTTAGCCATTACATACAAGGTAGCAGAATCTGGCCATATATAATTAATACAAATATGTGCATAATTTAAAGCTGCCCCAGGAAAGCCTTAAATTACATGATAACCATGCAGACACTGGCCTAGGAAGGAAAACATGGGGAGTCTCTATTAGTGAAATTAATTATATGTAAGATTGTCTTCAATAACCATGTGGGAATGATTAAGTAATCAGTCAAATAAAAGATTTAATAACAAATTCCCTATCAATTACACAAGAACACCCAGTAAAAATTAAGTAAAAATGATTTTCAACGCATTAATATTAACATTAACCGTTCTGAAAATATTATAACATAATTAAGTGTAATTTCTTGTAGCAAAACATACTCATAACAGCAAAATAAACAAGCTCCCGAATAGCGTTTCCTGAGGAAACTCAGTGGCTTGAGATATGTGGTGGCATACGGAGGCTGGGGATGAGGCCAGCTCAGATGAGCACCAGCAGAACGTGGGAAATGGGTCTGTGGTGGCGGTGTCCAGCGTGAGGGTCACAGCTCGCTCCGTCCCGGTGTCCAGGCACTGAAAGGTAAAGAAAACCAACATAGCAGGTCTGCCAACACAGGGGTGAAACAAGCTGGAGGCCTGGCATCACTTAGACTGCACCTAAAACTACTCCAAACACAAATCATGCATTCACTGTTCCTGATCTGGCCTTTTCTGGAGAATTTTCTGGGTCTGTATGCACCTAGTTTGTCCCTTTCGGCATTTCTTCCTTTTATTGCTGGACCGATAAAGTTCACTTTATCATTACTATCACCCACTGTGCCACTAGGGATGGGAGCCATCTCATTTACTGCAGCCGTCTAAGAGCTGGGCATCTATTTTTGGCTTTACATCCAAGATATTTCTGTAGTCGATGGGGGGAAGGGGAAATTTTAGCCGCCTCTTTAAAGATGAAATTAATTTTCCTGTGAAGGTATCTACTTCTCTTTATGTTTTAGATGACTAACTTTGGGTAGAAATCTAAATTTTTTAGGTGACTGAAGGTCAAGGTGAAAATACGCATCCGATAGACTGGTCCAGAGCTCGCTGAAGTCAAGGAGAATATTTCTATTAACTTTAGTAGGTTTTAAACAGTCGCGCTGCAATTTCCTAAAGGTAAAATGCTCTGGTTACAGTGGAGGAATAGCTGTTGTGGGCTATATTAATAATCCGTCTGGTCCAATACCTTGTCTCATTGGCTAAGAGCTGGTGCATACGGATAAATGTAGGAACGGGGAGACATGGAGTGAGACTTTCCTTCTCTGTTGTCCCATCACCGGCAGTTTGCATCTCGGGGACTTCCCCAGCCAGAGGTTGTGTTTAACAGCCTGCGAAGGACCATCTACGTTACAGCTAGTGTCCAAAAGCAATGAAAACAACCTAGATCAGCCAGAGTTTTGTGTTTGGCCTAAATTGAATCTTTTTTCTTTTTTTTTTCTTTTTCCCTATAGAAACATTAAAATAGTGGGATTTGATCTAAGCGTTCCTATGCAACTAAGAATGAGCCGCTTTTTGTGTGGTCCTTTGCAATAAGACCCCATCAAACTAGCTCACAGATGATGCAAGAGTTGGATTTTATTCCTACGCAGCCATAGAAGTAAAGTTTTCAGAAACAATTCGGGGTTAAAGACTTAACTTTTCCAATGAGAAAGGAAATTTGTTTTTTAAAATTGTGCTTACTAGAAACAAAGAAAGATAATATTAAAAATTTTAAAAATCCTTCTTTGTCTCTTTGAACGGTCTTACAAAGATTGTATAATAGTACTTTCTGTATTTCGCATAAAACCACATTTTTCTTTGGATGTAGGATACAGCTATATGGAATAACGAAAGGCAGTGAGTATGTTTTTCTGTAATTGCTGCAGTGTTTGTTCCCACATCAGGGTTCTGGATACTGTGTTTTTTCCAAAACCAAGCAAAAAACTCTTTCCAGCCCTCTCACAGTGAATGGTAAACAAAAAGGAACTGAAATCTATTTGGACTTGCAAAATTGTATTTATATGCAATATTATACAGGCAGCAGCTCACGTCGTAATTGCGCTTCCGAGTAAGAGTTAATTAGTAAAAATTCTGGAGTTATATATGTGTTCTACTACGTTGCTTTGCGGTCTTGAATCTAGAGAGTGCTATAATATTTTCAGCTAGGGTATGCAGTTAAAATAATGTGGGGTTTCTTTTTCTTTTTATCAAAATCTGAGAAATAACCTGCCAAACCAATCATTCTCTCCCAGGAGTCTCGCAGAAGGCCTGGATGTTAATTGCATTTAACCTAGAACAGCGGAGCATTTTTTTTTTTCTTTATACAATAACTAATATGTAAACTACTGTTGCACTTTGAAATTACTTTCACTTAAATTCTATTATTGAAGCTCCACAGTGGAATATATCCAGGGTCCATTTCATTAAAAAAGACTAATTACACTGGAACCACGCAACATACCCGCCAATCTTCCTCGGTATGACTGAAAAATGAGCATTGAAGAGATACAGCGCGTTTATTTGTCCTGGCATTCCTGAGAAAGGTTTCTGTGAGGATGCAGTCGAGGCCCGAAATGAAATTCTGACTGGTAATGAAGGGACGCTTCTTTTTTTTTCCCCATAATAGCAGGAATTTACATGGACTGGCTGACAGCTAAAGCAGTGGAAATACCTGTATAATTCCCATTGATAAAAAAACCCAACAAGCAAGCAAAAGGCAACGCTGCAGCACCAGACCGAAACACGGCCTATGCTTCCACCGTGTGACACGCTAATATTCTTTATATTTATTTATACAGACAACCTGAAAACTCCATGAATTTTCTGTGGGAGGCTCACAATAAAAATATACCTTGTCTAACAAAAATATAAACTGGCAAGCCGATCACAGGGCGGGTTGTAGGATAACAAACGTGTAATATTCCTGTAGCGCTCTGCCAGTTGCCTCCGATTTTGGAAAACAGAGGATAAGCCATAACCGCCAGCCCCGACACCAGCATCCATGAGTGGAGATGGCTGGGGGGCAGCGCTGGGGAAGGACGAGGGTGTTGCTTTGGATTTTGCTGGTAGATCTCCAGAAACTCCTATTTTTGAACTCTGATTTGGGATTTTTGGGTCCTGCCGGGGCGTGAGCAGCATTGGTGGCTCTTGGGCAGGGGCTGTGCCATGGGGATGGCGATAGGTGAGCTGGGGTAGACGTTGCTTTGGCAGTTGCCAGCCAGTTTCTGCCTGAAATCTCACGCTTTTTTTGGAGGAACATTGGAGGAGCTGCGCTGCGCGCAGGCGCTCCTCCCAGCTCTTTGGAAATTACTTGTTTAATTAGTGGTGGGGTGAGTGAAGTTCTTAACAACGCTGAAACACTTGTCATGACTGAGGCCCTGAGATGGCGATGAAGTGCACCAGGTAGACTAGAATCTGCTCAAGATTTTGACAGCTTTTTTTTGCTACATTGACTTTTCTGCTGATGTCTTTGATGGATAGATATCCATCCATTGGATATCCAGCATCCATTGATGGATGAACGGATACAGTCTGGCTGGAGAATGGATGGAGAGCAGCCCTGAGGAGAAGGAGCTGCGGGTGTTGGGGGATGAGAAGCTCAGCATGAACCATCAACGTGCGCTGGCAGCCCAGAAACCCCCCGCAGCCTGGGCTCATCCCCAGCAGCGTGGGCAGCAGGGCGAGGGGGGGATCCTGCCCCTCTGCTCCGCTCTGTGAGACCCCCCTGCAGTGCTGCCTCCAGCCCTGGGGCACCAACAGCAGAAGGACACGGAGCTGTTGGAGCAGGGCCAGAGGAGGCCCCGGAGATGCTGGGAGGGCTGGAGCCCCTCTGCTGTGGGGACAGGCTGAGAGAGCTGGGGGGGTTCAGCCTGGAGAAGAGACAGTGGCAGCACTTATGGCAAAAACCCAGTCACCGGTATGGGAAATATTCCTAGTTTGCACGTACAAATGCATTCAATTGTAATCCACCAAAGAAAAACGGAATATGCTTATGGGAACCACTCCTCCCGCCTCGCTCGGGACGATGCAGCCCCTCCTTCCCTGGTTCCCGGGACAAGTTTTCCCAAGGAGGACGGGTTTGCACCACAGAAAGCAATTTCCCTTTCTGCGTTGGAAGGGCTGGAGCCTGCGGTGGGGTTGGCCATTCCCCAGCCAGGGGTCCTTGGAAACCAGCTGGGAAAAGAGGAAAAGCGAGGCTGAGGGTGCCGGAATTGAAAAGCCCAGGTCCAAGGTGTGTCAGGGTTTGAAACCTGCAGCCTGGCTCTCTGTGACACCCTCTCACTGCCAGAACTCACGACGGGAGTGAGAATAATACTCAATTCTTCCGTCTCACACGTTTATGCATCCATGAATTTGACATAAGAGCAATTTCAGTTCTTTTTTTCCCCCATTGGGATAGTGAAAAATAAACACTTAGCACAAGAACCAAGCCCCTGAACATATAGTCAGTCTGGTACTCGAGTAACGTCCATTAAAGCATTGCAAAAACATTAAAGTTCATAACACGATGGTTTGTATTTCATTAGTAAGGTGTTCCTGCCAAAAATGTGAGACCTTTATAACTTGTTGGCACTGAAAGTACAACTGACCTTGTGCTGTACTGTAACAACTTCTGATTCTATAATCCATCTTCCCTAAACGGTTTTGTTTTGCCTTGAATGTACAAAGTCAGTGAGTTGTGGGGAGGAACTTTGCCTCTGGCCCTTGCAGCAGCTGCAGAGCCCATAGCCACGTCGGGGACGTGGGCTGCCATGGCCAGGAGGGCAGGAAAATGGGCAACAGGCAACAGAAGTTCAGTCTGGAGTGATGGGACTTGGGGACCAACACAACATCCACACAGATAGTTGGTAGGATGTTAGGTGGTTGGACTCTCGGATAGGAGACTGTTGCCATGGATGGACACGAGACACGGTGTCCTTCAGGTAAAAGTAAGGGGAACCCAGAAAAATGAAATTTCTCTTCACTGGTGCTTCTATGGAAAGCAATATAGGCTGAACTCATAATACGGACTAATTTTGCTGCAAAAAGAGGCGCTGTAAGATTTATGGGGCAAGGAGAATTTTTTGTTCTGTATAAGAACAAGGTATAGAAGAGCCCATGTCCTCCACACTACTGAAATAATAATAATAGTAATAATAATAATAATGTTTGCTGGCGTGAAGACAAAGGAATATGGGATTTAAAATTCTTCTAACCTCCAGCTTGCGAAGGGAGCTAAACCAGCAATTCCTTTTTGCACTGTCTGGGCAAAACTTGTTCTCTTGACAAGTAAAACGAGAGAAAATATTTTGTTAGTGGACCCTATTTTGTAAAATGCTTGTCTGGTAAACAACAGAGTGGGATACAACATTATCTGAAGGCTCTGAATGGTTTCAAAGATGCCTTGGCGCACGCTGCAGGCTCTCAGCTCTATCTAAATAATCTGAATGTCCCGATTCATTGATTTGTGCATTATGCTCATAAAGACATTACATTTGAACTTGATATGAAATAAAAGGCTCTGGTCAGTCAATACTCTTCAAGAAAACGCTTCAAAGATTTTATAAAAGGGTCGCTGACCTGTACACTGAGAGTGGACCTCCGTTGCCCAGGGAGAGACCTCTCCGCACTTGGTCTTTGAACCTGCCCTCTCCCTCTTTCCCAAAGCACCACACAAAGCAATAACTTATTACAAGTCAGTGTTTCCAACTGTGCATACACGGAAAAACATCAAAACAACGCAGCTGAAAATAATCCCCTTTAGAGATGAGATTATGTTTTATTGTTTCTTTTACCAGGTGTACAGTACTCAATATTTAGAATGATTGCTCTGAATATACAGGTTTAGCAGGCTTGTCTTTGCCTGTCTCATGTGCTCAGCAAGCGAGGAGTCCATTCGGGTCCACATTCCTCAGGAATTTAGCTTCCTCCAAAAATGAATATAGATTTTAAATATCCGTATTTCAAGTGGAGCCAGCAAGCGACAAACAAGTCACTTGTTGGCCTTTATTAACCATTCCCATGTTTGCCTTCATCCCTCAAAGGTCTTGGGGTATTATTTTTGAATCTGAGCTCCTCCTCACCAAGTGTTACCCCAGACTCGGTTGGAAACCTCTCTGATCTCCTGCCCCACCAAAACCCTTCTCGGGAGGAGCCGTGCTGGTTCTGCCACCCCCAGCTTCGACACCAGCTCTGGGGTGGCTGAAGCAGAGGCCAAAATCCTGCAGCTCAAGCCCTTTTTTTTTTAAAAAAAATAATCCATTTGTGAGATTTTTCTAGATCAGACCCATTGAAAGCTTGATCCAGCTCCGGGGTTCCTGAAAACGTACATCAAAAAGACGTAAGGCCATAATGGTCTTTCTGCCCAAGCCTGTACGGTCCCTGCTCTGTATCGACGCGGGTGCCGGTGGCATCCTTCAGTGAGACGTTTGTACACGGCCAAAATTTAGGGGCACTGCTGAGACAAAGGAGTTTGTTTGTAATCAGAATTCCCTTCATGAAGACTGTGATTTATAGACGTTTTGAAAAGCAGAAGGACTTGGTGCCATTATTTAAAAGGCTGGGCTGCTCAGAGTTATTTATAAATACCGACACAACAGAAACAGTTTCGAACTTCGGGCAGAAAGACACTATTCATCATATAATTCAGCGGGAAAATAACAGATCTGTCGGAAGTGGCAGGAAAAGGATAGCATATTGATGCAGAATCGAGTCTAGGTAAAACAAGCGGTGTTTTCCTCTTTTGAAATCAAATTGCAAAATGTAAAATAAGTAGAAATAAACAGCCAATCGTCCCAACACCGTTTTTTTCCTGGTCAAACCGTGCAAAAAAGCCCTAAAACTCACAATGGAGCAACTTCCATTTTAGATCAGTTTCTCCTCCTCTCGCATGGTCTATTTATTTTTATTGGTTTGTTTCTCATTAAATCCTTCAATTACTCTGCAGTGTAAAATGGTGAAATTATTGGCATGTGCCACTTTCATCATGTATTTGAGTTTGCTTATTACACTTGCAGAAAATGCTTGAATGGTATTAGGCTCTGCTGTGGATTGAGACAGAGTTAATAAATATTATTTGGTGTTTTTTCCCTGAGAAGCACTGCTTTTCTTGATTGTTTTTTACAGTTGGATTGGGAATATTGATTTATTCACCACTGTTACAATAATTGTATACAAGGAACAAAAAATGCAGAGGTAACATTTCATCAGCTCAAACAGATTAATTAGTTGTAGTAGATTAGGCACAGTGTTACACAGAAAGATTTGCATTTAGAGGAAGAAAAAAGTTTTTTTTTAATCTTAAAAAAGGCAAGAGAATTTAATAGAGATGTGATACACTGAGCTGCTTGCCTTATTATTCAATCAGTGTTTCCAAATGAGTATTAAAGGGCAACTTTAAATATTAACTCTTCTTTCTAAAATAAAAATACAGTGTAATTGTTGAATGCAGGGTAGGGGGAAATCCCTGCTTACCGTGCTCGTATAAGAAAAGTTAACTTGGTTTTGCATCCTAAATTTAAAATTGTACAGAAACGGTAAATCAATGTATTACAGAGGTGCAGGCATTTAAAATTCCGAATTTGCTGTCACGTATTCTGTCTGCATGGAAGCAAAGATGTTGTTTATATTTTTCTCTTTGTGCACAGAGTTAAGGAGAAGCTGTGAAGGGGTAAATATTACTGTCTTTTGTGCGAGGTTAGCTTGGCCGTGATACTGAAAATTATTCATTAAAGGTTATGAGGCATTAACAAGAGTTTAAAAAGTGTCCTGGTTGTTCCCTATTTGACCCCTTTCTGCAGGGAATTGAAATTTCCCAGTGCTCTGGACCACTGACACCACGAGGGTAATTAAGCAATTTCCCCCAAGGTTTCAAGTTTTAACATCTTTCAGTATTGAAATAGAGAAGAAAAACATTTTTTATCACTCTCACATTCTATAGAAATCTACAGAGAGCTACACAATGGGCCTTGCCTGACATGCTGATTTTCTTTTTAAACCATCTGTTAAATCATCCTGGCTTGCAACATATTAGACATTATAAATGCCCCTAATTTTTCAAAGCGGTGCACAAGGATTCAGCTGCTTGACTTTCAGTTTCTGCCGTGCTATCCCACCCCAGCCATTGAGAGACATTAAACATACAGAGCCAGTTTCACAGCTCGGCTAATGCCGCTTTTTTGTCAGCCTGGCAATGCAGAGCATCTTTCAATCTGGCTTAAAGGGCCACTGGAGGGATGCTCCACTGTCGCAGCATCCTTGAGCGGCGCAGAGCTGCCACGAGCCCCCCCGGTCCCGCTCCTGGCCCCCTCCTTGCCCTGCTGGTGGCCACGCGGCCCCTGGAGCACTTGGTCCCCGTCGTCCATCAGCCCCGTGATCCCGGGCGTGCGGCTGCTGTGGGGCTCGAGGCAGCGAGGACCGCCTCCTGCCTTTGGGGAGCACCCTGGGGAACCTTCATCCTGGTCTAGGAGGAGAACCAAAAATCTGTTAAATTGTATTTGCAGCCAGTGCCTGGCGGGGGATTGGAGATCTGGCCCCCGGGACTGATGGTGGGGTTGGGTGAGAGCCGTCCCGTGGGGCTGCGTGCCCCACACTGGGATCGTGCAGAAGCTGTGGGGAGATGCGGGAAGGATGCTCAGGACGCCCGAGCACAGTGTGAGCCCCTTCCTCCTCCAGTGTATTGATCTTTTCTTAAATGCTCCAACTCCATGTGTTCGGGGTCTTTTTCCCAATAAATTTATCCATTGCATGAATTACAATTTGCTGATTTTCCACGGCATGCCACCTGTGCCGGGATGCTCAGGGAAGAAGGTGCTAGCTGCCCCCAGGGTCTTTCCTCCCCAGCCGCCGGGTACCGCTTCCTAATGCTGTCTCGCAGCTTAATCTTGAGAAGTGGTGCAGCCTTGGATCACAAATTAAAGGCCCTGTCAATACTGGGAGACATTAAAAAAAAAGAAAAAAAAAAGGTCAAGGAAGGTTAGGCTTCAGCTACACCACCACTGGCAGTATTCCCCTTAATCTGCGGTGCGGCATGCGCTGTTTTTCAGAATGAAAATGTGGACCATCATTATGAACCCGTACATGCTGATTTCTTTGCAACATACCCTCAAGGATCCCAAGGAAGAATTGATAAAATTATTTCAATGAGGTCCAGCTCGAAAGAAGATCAAATCAGATGTTTGTGAGGATGCTCAGCCAGCGTCCAGCACCCGAAGGCTTTGGAATGATAAAGAAAAATCTCCTTGGTGCACCGCTTTAGCAAAGGATACTGTACTTCTAAAAATGAGAAACCCTGGGTACATCATGAATTTGAAAGTCTCCGGGTGTTTCAACGAATGAACTTTTATTACCTATCAAAGTGCCGCAGCCTTGCAAGTGTATGAAAAAACGCAGTCGTGTTTGCTCCAGCTTCTGCTACCCGAACTGACTTGATTTTTTGCCCCAGTTTTTAGCCTCCAGCCCTGGGTCTCTGCTCCCTGGTATTTTGTGAACAGGGGCAAGAAGGCGTTTTGGGGGATTCTGCAGCAAAAGAAATGAGTAATAATCCTCTCTATGGATTTATAAACTTTTGCCAAAAGTTTGTTGCATCCCGCTGTATTTAACCTTCAGATGTGTCTTTCTGCCAGACAAGGCACAAAATATTCCAGCTGCTACGAAAGATAATCATTAAGGTGATCTAACTCCAAAGATCAATAACATCTCTACAGGACCCTTCCAGGGTTTCTGTGATATCTTCTGTCTCATTAAAAATCATATTAAAAGACCCTGTTCAGGTAAAGGGGGATCTGATAATTCCTTCAATATTATGGAGCAAGATGTATTAAACATTTATTCATATGAACAACCCTTGGATGAAATAACTGCAGAATAATGAGGAGGTTAATATTTGTTTGCATTTATTTAGGCAGTAACTAAGAATATCACTAATTGTAGTAACAAGGAAAGGACTTTGTCCAAAGGTGCACACTCAGAAGATGAATTATTTATTTACGAAAATTTATGAAAAATGTTCATAGTTTGACATGTATATGTATTCAATTATTCAATTACGTTTTAGTTGAAGGTTGCCTTGTCAGGTGTGCAAGTCCTCTGTTTCTGGGTTGGTTACAGCCTCTTCCAACTTGCCTACGCTGCTTTTTTGCAAGAATAATTTTTGCAAGAATAACCGAGAACCGATCCTGCAGTCTTTTGAAAGGGACCCAGCAGTTTGAATGCTGAGATCCAGGAAACACAATCATTACGTCTTCCTCTGCAGGGCGTTAACGGGGACACGAGATGGTACTTTAAATTCCGATTGTTTTCCATAACATCGAAAGGTTACTGCACGGCTCAGGTCTGTCAGTCTTTGCTCTCCCAGATAAGCAGACTGGGGCGGTTGGTTGGCCCAAAAGAAGTTTGCTTCGCGGGACTGATTACCAATTAAAAGAAATATTATTGGAAGATAGCGATGAGGAAAGATTGACGCACTCAAGAAAAGCAGGGAGAGGCAAATCCTGCAGCCAAGAATTGGCGTCGCACTTAGAAAAAGCACCTGTCTTAACAATTTCTACTCTTATTGTACCGTGATAGCTAAATTTGGCCCCTGCTGAAAAATAGTTAAAATATAAATAATATCAAGGAAAAGGAGTCTATGGCTCTGAAATACCCGGTGAGCAGTTCTGCTTTAGAAATCAATGACATTTTTACCTAATCACTTTTCAAACAAGACCACGTTTTTGATTAAATCTTGTGCATGGACACAGGACTCTAGCTGCTTTTTGAGCTAATCAAGTGGTACACTTAAGACAGAAGAAAATATTGTATTTCACTTCTACATCTTCTTTGTTCGTGACATAGCTATAAAATTTCTGCTTTTTCAGCCTTGCAACTCTTGCAGCCTTTGGATCCTTTTGCACCTGTGGAGGTGTTTACTCAGCTATGAACACAATTATGACATGCAATAACAGTTGCCTTTCAAACAAGCATCTGGAAAACCAGGGGTAGTGTTGATTCAGACAGTGGCAGAATTTGGAAAGACTGTTAATGATAAGAATTCTAATTTCTTTCCTTGTGCCAAAAAATCACACACGCACAGAAAAAAACCCAAGCTGTTTAACACCAGAGTCTTTTTAAAGCGCTTGAAATACAGTCCCAACAAGTTCTATGAAAATACTCTTTATTTTCATTTATTAACACTGTTTCCTTCCAGTACATACACACAATGACTGACATTCGTGTATAAGCTTCATTTATAACAATTACAGAACTGTACCTATGCCAGATTTATGCGTTCATCCTCTGTTACATCAAAGACAAAACGCTTCAAGGAACACAGTTTGCGTCGAGGCCCCTGAATATTCAGAGAATCCTTCTGGCGGATTTTAGGTACTTTTAGTTCATGTCAGTAATTTAAATGTCCGTAGTGTTTGGGAGCACACGTCTGGCCGTCATTCACCAGGCAGGTCTTTCATCCCATGGCAGGTTGTCCCACCACGAGGAGACCTTGTCCTGGGGAGCAGCAGGGACAGGGCAGGTTGTCCCACCACGAGGAGACCTTGTCCTGGGGAGCAGCAGGGACAGGGCAGGTTGTCCCACCACGAGGAGACCTTGTCCTGGGGAGCAGCAGGGACAGGGCAGGTTGTCCCACCACGAGGAGACCTTGTCCTGGGGAGCAGCAGGGACAGGGCAGGTTGTCCCACCACGAGGAGACCTTGTCCTGGGGAGCAGCAGGGACAGGGCAGGTTGTCCCACCACGAGGAGACCTTGTCCTGGGGAGCAGCAGGGACAGTGCTCCGATCTGGGCACTCCTCCAGGAAGCCCTGGGAACCTCCTTGGGAAAAGATTCCACTCTGGACCTGTTCCATGTATCAAATGGTGGCTTCAGAGGGGTGTCAGCAGCCTGCCTGATGCATCACTCTGCATCACTGCCATTTTTTCTGGCTGGAAAAAAACCATGGTCATTGGTGGCATGAGACAGATGTCTGTCCAAAAGACAATCAAAGCATGGTCTATAGTAACACTGTAAATATCCGTAATCTTTCGCAAATTCTGCAAACTGGCAAATGGGCTGCTCCAAGGAAGGGCAGAAGATGCCCTTCAAACCCATCCCTGTTCCCAGCGTCATGTAGGCAGCAATTTAAGGAGGTACTTTGACCGTCCATTGGAAGAGTTGCAGAAATGCGTCTCCGATTGATGCCCCTGCCGTGGAGCGGATCTGGGTAGGGTAGCTGCTCTCAAGGACAGGTAAGCAGCACCAACAGCAGGGACCAAGCAGATTTTCCCGTGTCCTAAACACTCAGGGCTCGGCTGGATAACAGGGATGGCAACACACATGGGGATAAGCCCCTGCGCATGTGAGGCCATAACTGAATTCCCTCGAATTACTTAGAAAAAAAGAGGAAACCACAAAATTTCAAAAGAACTAAAGAGAGAAGAAGAATAGACATTGGTTCGTAAAGCAACCGTGAAGAGGATTTAAAAATACAGAGAGGAGTTTTGCCCAGCTGTGTGGGATAAAACTGTAAGTTCAGCAGAACAGAGCAAAGCTGATATGGAATAGTTTTAAATGTCTTTTCCCTCATAACTAGATTATTCAGTACAATGTCATTTGCTGCCACTGACATTTTCTTTAAAGTCATAAAGGCCTACATAGTAATAAAAGGGCTCAGAATAAAATTAGGAATATCATGTATAAATTATCTTTAACCTTAGCTTCATTTGGACTGTGACTTTTTAGACCTGATCAATTTTCATGAAACTATCCACATAAAACTGTGAAAAAATATTTGATCCTTGGCTCTCATAAAGCTCCTGTAACAAGCCTGGTACTTTCTTGGTACTTAATAGTGCTGTTGGTGCCTGTCTCTGTGGGCGATTCTATAAAACCGAGGATAATATCCAAGATTTAATGCAATTTCTCAGAGAATTGTTATGGAAAACATCTACCCAGATGTGTGCATTTTATGTTGTTTGTACATAGCACACATTTACCAAATTTCCTGTTTCGTTTGAAAAAGCGCGCAGGCAACTTCAGGATTGTTTTTCTCCTCCCCATTTCTGCAGAAGACGCTCTTGTGAGATTTTTAAGGTTCATTTTTCAGTGCGGCCCCTCTAACAATAGTGAACCTGTGGTAGCAGAAGGCAGCTCCTAGTATGCTCCATAGATGGGAATGGATGTTGAATCACGCAGTGTGTCTGATATTTTAACCAAAAAGTTTTATACTGACACCGTATAGCTCTGCGTAGCCTTTTAAAACCTTTCCTAACTGCTGCTGTGCACTCCAGAGGCACCGGGAGACGAGGCAGAGGCAGCTTTGAACTACGGGGCAATGTTTGTCCTCTGCCTGATGGGGAATCGGTCGCCAAAATATCCTGTCAGCCCAAATCTGTGCTTAGTGGTAGTGGATGAGAAGGTTAATCATGGCCCTAGTAAACAGTAAAATATAAGTTTTGGTTGAACTATGTATTTAAATTAGAGTGAAAAGTGCCAAGTGGCTCCTTAGCGCCGTTATCTTTACCAGGTGGGGGGCTGAAGGTGGGACTTTCCAGGGGAAAGAATTGGCGAGTCATGATTTTGTTGACCTCTAATAGGCTGTTAATGTGTTTAAGGGTAAAAGGAGTGGTGCCGGCGGCTGTGTGGTTGGCTGCTCCTGTGTGCCCAGGTGAGTGCTTGCTTTGGGGCAGGTTCAGGGTGGCTGCGGGCAGGGGGGAGCATCCAGAGTCTCTTGCCTGGTTGGGATGCAGAGGAGAGCTGCTGGGCTGGTATCCATCCCAAAACCCACTAAAGCTGCCTGGCTCCCTCTGCCCTTTCAGCCTGGATTTGGTTTGAATAGGTGCAGGTTTGCTCCTGAAGAAAGTGAAGTTGGTTTCAACTTTGTGTCTGAAACTGTAGGCGGGTAAAAACGCTCCTTTCAAAGGGATGTTCTGCATTAATGTCCTCCTGATCCCTGGTGCTTTCTGCTGTCTGGTTGTCACCCTAATAATGCCTGCTATGTTTTGTTCTGCTCTAAAATGAGAATTAATCAAGAGCCGGATTGTAAGGTGTCCAGGTTAACCTTTTCTCACACGTGCCATATTTTATGTACTAATAGAAATTCCTGTGAGTCGTGTATTTGGAGAGCCTGACAGCAGGATAAAAGCCAAACGCTTAGCACTGTTGTTTATTCCCTGGAAAAGAGATTCCTGACAGAAAGGAGGAGAGGCACAGAAAGGAAATTAATTTCTTATATTTCGAAGTACCAAATGGTAATCGCCTGTGGTTTTAAATCTCTCTGAAGTCTGTCGTACTTTACCACATACCTTTGTTGAGGGCAAGGCACGGTGTCGTGGCTGAAGAACTGACCTCAGGCTGAAGCCGTTGTCCTCCCTGGTGCTCCGTCCTGTGTGGTCATGGGCAAAGAGTTGATCTTGCTTTGCCTCAACCTGGGAAACGGGAGCAGCACACCCCACTGCTGCTTAGCAGGGTTGAGCTCATTAATGATGCCAAAGCTCTCAGGTGTTGTGATGTGGGCACACGAGGATGTCGAAAAATGAGTCAAAGTGGTAATAGGAGACTTTCTCCTACAAGTGAAGGTCAGAAGTATTTAATTCATCCTCTACCACCGGGCAGAGGGATGGAGGGGAGGAAGGGAGGCTTTTCTGCAGGCCACGCATGTTGTGGTGTGTCTTCACCTGTACAGGACGGGCTCAGTTCTGGTTATTGCGATTGTATCATGACATTAACGGGCTTACATCAATGTACGCTGGCTGGGATGAAGGCAGGCTCCGGTCTGTGTACAAAATGCTCTATTCCTCTTCACTCGCTAGGCAGCCCGGCATTTCTGTATTGGCCAGCAAATAAGGCTTTCTGCCCACTGTTAATCAGCTAAACGGCTCCACAACGATGCATCCGCCTTCTGGCGGGTGGAAGTAAATTCATCCCATCATCAGGCTGAGCTCAGTCGAAAGACGTGGTGTTCCCTTACAGTTTGAAGCCCCTTAAATCACTGGTATATTTGCATGGCAGCCCTTGAATGTAGATACATGAGTACACTGAGATGGAGTGTGTGAACATATGTTTACATTGCTGATAGCTTTGAACTATAAGTTCTGCTGCATATTAATGGCATATTTATGCATGGTAATTTAGCGAGCATGAGTCATTTATCTAATAAAATGTTAATTACTAGTTACTAGGTATATTTATTTACAAATTGCTATGGAACATACAATGGAAATTTCATCCTCTGGCCTTTTTTTGAGGAAAGGTTCTCCACCCTTCTTCTTAATAAGATTTTTTTCCGTCAAAGGGACTTAGAAAATTGCGTGGAGTTGGATCTGCTCCGTTGTACGTCGCTTCGTGCTATGCTGTACAACAGCGAGCCATGTTCTCGCTGCTCTGCATCTCAAAATACAGTGTGAGAACCTCTCAAAGATAAAAGTCCTCCCACAGCATATGATCATTTGAAACAGATTTGGGAATCTTATGCAAAATTTTTAAGAGGGAGTTTACAGTCCCTAATTGCTTTTTTTTTTTGCCCTTTTTTTTTTTTTTTTCCTTTTCTTCCATGCAATGGCCTTGGATAAAGGGAATTAGACACCGAACTTCCTAAAGGGCTTTATGGGATCTACTCCAGTTTTATGGCATGGGGAGGTCAGAATTAATGGCTTAGACTCCCAAGGGCTGCACACCCTGTGTTTACTGGAAATCCTGCCCGGGGAGGGGGGAGTTCTGGGGATGGAGATTTGGAGAAAGGCAGGAGGTGTGAAAGGGGAGGTGTGTGGGAACTGTACATCTGCAACTTTATACACCTCAGGCCAGTTTTGCCCTGCTATGATGCTGCTCTGCCTCTGAGGTGCTGTGGAGTCGGGGATTTAGGATTGCATTTCTCAGTTTCCATGGACCTCTCAAATTTATGGCACAGAATTTCCTTGGATGCTCTACCACCCTGCCAAGGGAAGGGTCGCGGGGACCCTTGCTCAAAAGTAGCAACCTTTTTAGGTTTCCCAGCTGAAAATCAGCCACCGTCCAAGGGAAATCCTCCAATTTTGGGGGAATACATCAAGAAGAATCATGAGCACCTCTAAACATTGCAATGCAGATGCACATTTTTAAGGCAACCCTGCACCAGAGTAGCAGAATTATTGCAGGAGGAAGAAATCTTTCATGTTTTATAGTACTGGTCCAACAGCATTATAACCTCACCCTCTCCGCAAGACTTTAAACTCCTGTTTTCATAAAATGTTGATGCAATTTAAGTTTTCTAAAGGACGTGGGATGGCAGTTGCTAACCATTATGGTTAAGCTACTCTTTGCATGTTGCAGTCATATTTATAGAGATTTAACTTGCAAAATGTTCAGCACTTAAACAATCTCCCTGGCTGTGTAATAAGAGGTTTCAGCCCAGTGAAATACTGCTTTGGCAAGTGTAACGCTTTTTATTATGACCCTTCTTATCGCTGGCATTGTGTTGCTCAAAGTAGAACTGCAGGAGTAGGTGAAAAACTATTTCCGGCCATGTAATATTTTGGTCAGTTGTGATTTCTTTTTTTGTTGTGGTTTTTTTTTTCCCTTTTTTTTTTTTTTTTTTTTTTTTGCTTTGGTGCTGGTGTCGCCTTTAACTAATGTACTGTGCCTCTTAATGTGCACCCAGGGTCTTGTGAAAACACTGTGAGAAAGTGCTTATCCGTGGTAGTTTGGATGTAGTTTAATGGGGTAGCATGAGCCAAGCGCCGACCCAACTTCCGCGAGTGTTTGGGTCCCGGTATGATCCCAGGTGGGAATTTGGCACGTCTCTCACATGCACTTTGACAAGTGCTTACACAGTGGGTTTGGGGCACGTCGTGGTTTGGGATGTGCATACAGCAGTTGTGCGCTTTGCAAACGCTTCTGAGCAGCAAAGGGAACCGAGCGGGGGAAAAAAGGTTTCCGGAGGCGGTGAAAATTATACACAAATGCATGAGCCTGGCCAGCAAAGCTTATGATGTTCAAAAGGCTTGAGCCTGTTGAATTTCATAAGTTGTCTCTGTTCAGGGTAAATATTTTATATATGCACATACATATATGGCGTATAAAAAAATTTGTGGGATTGGAAAGAGATATGCCTTAACAAAAATGGTTATTTTTATTTGGTCTTGTTCCTTGCATATTAAAAGAAGATCTGTGCGATGAGAAAACGCGTAGTTTCCATTGAAAAATCTCCCAGCACATCCCGTATTCTGGCTCTTCTCCCTGCCTGTTGTATACCATAAGTACTGTGATCTCAGTATCCTAAAAAAAAACCCAAAAAAACGGGGGGCAAAAAAACCAAACGATGCGGGAGCCTAAGCCTCTGCATTTTCCTTTAGCACAGGCAGGGTTTCGGAAATTAGAGTGTCCTCACTGGGCTTCAGATATAGTAGAGGGTAAAAGATTTCAAAGGCAGTTTTAATGAAAGAGAAATACTGAAAGAAAGAACACAGAGACCAGTGACACTATGGTTCTGCTAAATTTTACATTTAAACTAAGAGGCTAATCATAATTTATTCCGTCAAAGAAATGACCTATAAGTAAAGAAGACAAAATATGACTTGATGATTAAAGACTTTAAGAAATATGCTCTACAGTTATGTCAGTGCTGCATGTTACTGTACACGTAATCTAAAGCAGTGTTTGAAATTTCTCCTAATTATATTTGGAACCCGGACCATAACGTCCTTGGGGAAATGTTTAGTGCGTTGCAGTGATGTGGCGGCTTCCCCGCACCACCACTTCTGATGGCACATCTGAGTTAAAAACGCTTTTTTAAACACTTTTAGCTCTGGGAAGCGGTGAGGGCTGGGTGAGGTCGGGATTCTTACAGGTGACGGGGAAAGAACAACAGGAACGTGCCAGTGGAGGACCGGGAGGCTGCGTTCTGCCAGGGCTTCCTTTCTATTGCTCAAACAAAATCATGGCTTGAAGGAGTACAGGGTGGGTTTGTGTATTTTTGTATTTACAGTCGTACTGGTTGGCAGATACGTTTTTGTGGTGGCCCCAGGGCTGTAAGAAAAGCGCAGTTCTTGGAGCAGCAGGGTTTGATACGAACGCAAGCAGAGCAGCATGGGTGGTGCTGTACCGGTACCGGGGTGGTAGTACTCAACAACAGCCTCCGCAAAGCTCCACTTTTAGAGTATTTGTAGCTTAAGAGAGAGACATGGTGTTCAGGTGCTTACAAGGCTTTCCAGAAGTTGGAGGGTATCCTGATTAGGGAGAGATGAAACAGGGAAAAATTACCTCTTTGATCTACATAGCAGTTCCCTCTTGCGCTGTGCCGCCTGAATTTCCCAGTTATAACCCGGATAGCAAGAAAGAAGAAACTAGATTGGAGAAACCTGGCTCAAACGAGAAAGTGATGTCAAAGGAGAAAATAAAGTTGAATCCTAACGTGGTGTTTGTGTGGAAAAGTTGAAGTCTACTCCAGTTGAAAGGAAATAAACCTGTATTGTACATTAAATGATTAAAATAACTTCGAAGTGTTGCCTGATAACAGATGCATCCAAATTCAGTACGCAATATCAAATTATTTTTTTCCCTTCTAGTAATTGAAAGGGAAATGTAGATAATTTTGCTTTTTCCTTAATTAAAACAATTAAGAAGAGAATAATTTTGGTCCATAGATGTTATTGCAGGGTGGTCTAGTAAATTCTATATTTAGTTTTTTATTCTCTTTGCACAGAGGAGGAGAACAAAAATCAACGTATTATGACTATGGGACCCTTCTGAAGACAAAATATCCCAAACACGGAAGGTAATGAAAAATTCTTTTTCAAGGAAATTCATTTGTCTTGCTTTAATTCAATGTAGGGTATTTTGCCCTTATGGGACATGAGCGCCAACCTACAAGTGCTTCAGATTCCTGCTCTCCATGCCCTTTCCACTGAAGTCATCAAGCTGCTGCCACAGGTTTCCATAGAGAAAGAGGAGGAGGATGTGAAGGCTCAGCAATCTGAACGCATCAGACAGTCTTATACTGAAGTGGTCTCCTGCACCAAGTGGTGGAGATGCTCTTAGGAAGATCATTTTTTTTCCTGAGAAGAATAACTTGACTTTGGCCTGATCTGCAGGTGCTGAGTTTACTGAATTTACTTTGAGTTTATTTTTCTTTTTCTTTTTTTTTCTTAAATAGCCATTTACTCTTCCTCTCCAAAACTCAGAATGGCACAAACCCTGAATGCTCTCCTCACCTCTGTCTGTATCTTGCAACTGAAATATGTAAATAACAGGTGTTCCAAAGAGAATATAATTGTTTTACTTTATGCCAGTGGATTCCCTCTGTTTATTGGTATCAAGTTTTCAGCAGGTCCATTCCTGCAATTCTAAAACCGAAATCAACACTTAAGGCTCATTACTCAAATGAAATAATTATTTTAATTTTTTCCATACATAATACATAAAATGTTGCATAAATTTACATATCAAGAAGAATCTTGATTGCAAAAAAGATACCCATCCCCTTGTTATCATAAGATTGTTGTTGCTACAAAACCATGGGAGGTGCGCATGCAGAAGTTATGGTTGCCGAGCAACTATAATGGCACAATTTAATGCCTAAGTATTGCAGATTTTTAAAAAAATACAAAAGAGCACTGGCAACATCAACAATCACCGTGTTATTGCTCTTCCCCAGTAAGAGAATTATATCCTGTAATGAAAATTATTCAATATAAGGTCTGTGATATTGTATTAATTTTCTAAAATGTATTTGACTTGAATTTACTCTCAGTTTCTCAGTACTCCCCAGGATCATTATAATATCATCACTGGAAGCCAACTATTTGAGCATTATAAAAAGATTTTGCAAAGAGGATGGAAAGCATTAAGGGTTGCAAGTTATCTCCCATTTATATTGTTTCCAGATTCTAAAAGAAGGAAATCCAGCCAATGTTGCAGGAGGCAACTTGCCAGCAGAGGAAAATAGAGCCCTGCGTTTCTTGCCGGGCACCGCAGTGCACTTGGGGACCTGGGTTTTGCAGATGTGCCCGTTCTGTTTGGGACAGTGTTTTGGGTACAGGACTCGGTGTTCCTGGTGCTTGTGTGCACGGAGGGAGGAGAAATCCATGTCAGCGATGGGGCTCTGCTTGGCAATCGAGATGTACCTGTCCAGCTGGACTGGGCTGGGACCACTCGCGTGGGGTTTTTTTATAAGATTAATCATTTTAAAATTGAATGAGATGAAATCAAATTATGTATTTAATCTGTACAGCAGGGGAAAAGCAAACTTAAAAAATTAAGGCTTCAGCCTCATGTATATAGAGTTCTTCCATGGGAATTATTTGAGGAGGTTTGATTGAATCTATAAACCTTGAGCAAAATCCCTGTTTTCCTGGGAGGCAGAGTGTGGTCTGTGGTTATCAACCTAGCAGTGGTCCCGTGCTGGGACTGGGTGGTCCCGCAGGGTGGCTCTGCTCACAGGTGCCCCGTGGCAATGGGGGCCAGCCCCTGGGCAAGCAGCAGGTGCTGTAGGGGCACCCCAAGGGATTTGGGGCACCTCGTTGACTTGCCATAGGGGCACCCCAAGGCATTTGGGGCACCTCGGTGACTTGCCCAACACTGCTGCTGGAGGAAGCCTTGGAGGGAAAGCACCCACAGATGCGAGGTCTGGCAGGTAAGGCAGCAAGTGTTCACCAAGTAAGTTGTACCATATATTTTTCTGAGCTGAAACACTGTATATCAGAAGTCATTTAAATAGCTCTGTTCCTGGTTGCTTGAATAAGAGGATTAGGCAGCTTACGCTTTCTTTTGCTCCTGACTGTATCAACGTTCACGTGCACTGCATCTGTCTATAAACACCCGCCGATGTTTCTGTTACTTCTTAATAAGGGTGGTAATTACTGTTGGCTAAATATTAGGCTGATGAAGCTCTTCGTAGAGAAAGCTTCGTCTCATTTACGCCAGCAGCATTCAGTATTCAGCGATCGCACACAGTTCACGTAGGCTGTCAATAGCATCAAGATGTTCTTGTGCTGGTAATTTCGGAAACGATACATACCCTTCCACGTGCAGCAGGAGAGGAGAACTTGTACATATCGAGTGAGGCCGGTGCCACGTTTTTGTTGCAATCTGGGACCTGTTTGGCATGTTTCACCTGTTATCATGAAAAGTTGGACAGATGCCTCTGTGTTTTCCTAATTCATAGAATATGATTGTATCTAAAGGGCTCTGACTCGATTTTGCATGCATCTCAAACCCTAGCAATGTCAAAGTTTGGCCAGTTCTTGTTTCAGCTCGAGTGCTGGCTCGTATTTCTGCAGTTTGCCAAGTCTGTCTACGAAATGAAAATACAAGAAGCTTTAAAACATATGGAACTGCAGCAGAGTATTTTTACCTTGGATTTATGCATTGAATACTACATCTTGGGCAGAGAAATGAACTGGAGGTTCTCTCCAGCACTGTTAGTGTTTGCGTGAGTCAACAGTATCTACCCTTGTCCTTGACCGGGGAAGAAAATTATTTTCTACTCCTGCTTGTGGCCATGAGAACCTCCTTTTCCCCCCCACCCCATCATGGTGTGCTGCTGCCCAGGGTTTCTTTTGGAGGAGCTTTGCAGGGAGAAAGGGATCTGTCGGCTCTTGGCCATGAATCCCACACAGCTCTGAGGAGAGATGGCCAGGGCTGGACTTCCCGAGGAGCTAAGGAGGCTTCAGTCCCTGCTGTTGTGTGTCCCTCCTGGCTGGGGGGTTGGCCAAGAGGACACCAGGTCTTATTCCCACAGGGACATCAGTTTCTGGGCGTGCCATGGGATACTTGAAAAAAATCTAGACCATTAAAAAAAAAAAAAAAAAAAAAAGAAAACTAAAGAAGCCAAAATAAGACTAGTAATCAATATAAAAGGAAATTAGGGAAGGCAACAGCAGCATTAGGAGAGTGTAAAGGAAAAAAGACATGAGATGATTTCATATTTCTTAATTAGGGATGTGATTGTAAAATTTCTAGATCATATTGATCACATCACGGCAAATGCCAGATGTCTGGGTGGCTCTTGTCAGGTTTTGAAATATTTTCCAGGGGGTGTCTTTAAATCCCGTTTTCGTTTTAGACTATTAGATATGCACTTACGTGTGTGGAGGGGTTTTTTTTTTTTCCTCTTTTTTTTTTTTATTGCTGAACTATTTGGCTTCTCTGTTAGGGCCAATATAAGGGTTAATTAGGTAATTTTTATTTGGGTTGCAAATCCCGGGTGCCTAATCCTAATTATTCAGAATTAACACCTACTATAAAAAGTCTATTTCATAACTTTTTTTTTTCCTGGCTAGATCACAAACACAGTTTTGCAAGAAAAATATGTTTCTAATAATATACTATCATTTTCATATTTTAGTATAATAATTAAGTTAGTCCTAATTCACTCCTAAAATCTAATTTTCATAAATGAAGCATCATCTAAATATTTAATTGCAGGGAGCAGATATTTCAGAGCAGGTGTTTTAGGAGCCGGTAGGTGTCCCAGACACGGTGGCAGCTGTGACGCTTGACATCTGGGAGGGTTTGGGGGTGGAGCAGTAGGTGCTGGTGGGATTTGCAGGAGCGGGTGAAGCTCACGAGCAGGTCATTGCACGGTGCCGTGCACCACTCTGCCGTCCTTTCTCAGCCAGGGCTCCCCTTCCCACCGCGGTCTGAGAAGGTTGAGGTTTTGCATGATGAGATTAGTGCCTGAAAAATTAGAATCATAGGATGGTTTGGGTGGGAAGGGACCTTCAAGCCCACCCAGTGCCACCCCCTGGTCAACTTGTCCAACCGATTGAGCTCTTGCAACCCAAACCAAGTTTCAAACAGGGCTGCAGAGCCACAAGCAAGATTGCCTTCCTTCCTTCTTCCCAAATCTGCTCGCCAGACATAGAATCATAGAATGGTTAGAGTTGGAAGGGACCTTAAAGGCCACCCAGTGCCACCCCCTGCCCTGGGCAGGGACACCTCCCACCAGCCCAGGTTGCTCCAAGCCCCGTCCAACCTGGCCTTGAACCCCTCCAGGGATGGGGCAGCCACAGCTGCTCTGGGCAACCTGGGCCAGGGGCTCACCACCCTCGCAGGAAAGAATCAGGCTCTTGTGAAACATAATTTAATCGCTTGCACATGCGGTGTGGTTTCTACACCAGCTTTTAGTTAACACAATGCAGTTTTTTTTTCCCTTTTGGGCTTGTGGTTTGCAAGTACGCTTGTATTCGCTTCCAGTGACCTTCTTGAATGCCTGTGTTTCAAAGCTTTTGACTAGACCCGTGTCAGAGGCAGGGTCCTCCAGCAAGGATGCTCAGCCTTTAGCATCCCACCCCAGCAGCCGGGGCTGCTGCAGAGGTCGGGCACAAGCGCCTCTGCTCCGCTGGGTCTCACCAACCCAGTACACCCGTTAGCTTCTGCATAGCCGCGGTTTAAAGCCGGGTGATCTGTGGGAAAGCAAATAGAATAAAACATACGAAATAACGCTTACGACAGGTTGCCAATATTGCGTGGCAAGGCCACTTCACAGCTCAGGTAAAAGGTTCCTGATGGCAGGAGATGTTCTGGGCCGGCTGGTGAGGATGGTTTCTCTGGGTAGTGCATTGCATGGAGAGCAGCTACTTGCGAGCAGATGTGCCAAATAAAGTTCAGGGCCAAATCCTTTGTTACAGCTCCCTGCAGATTTAAGCAGGGATATGGGACCCAAAGCTTTGCCTCTAAATAACCACACGGCGCAGTAAAAAATGCAAGACCCGCAAGCCAGCGTGCGTCCCCCTCATAGCTCCTATAGGTGATGGACATACCTCCAAACTACTCTGCAGGCAGAGCAGCCGCGACTGCGGCGCTCAGTCGCGTTGAGAAGATGTTTGGCAGCTTATGGTGTCAGACTATGAACTCTGATTTGGGGGAATTTTTCTTCTGAATTTGGAAGCAGTGAGAGGTTAATAAAAATTCTTTGAGCTTGGATATATTCCTAATATGCTGTAAGACATAGTGAAGTTCTGGCTACCTTTTTTTTTTTTTTTTTTATTTATTCTTCTCTTCATAATTTTAATGGGGAAGTTTTTTAAAAAGTTGTGATTGGTGAGCCATGAAATCCTGCTTTAGTTAAACCTATTTTAAAAATAAATAAATATAGGTTTTTACATTTAATGCTGAATACAGCCCAGGTTCTCTCTGCACTGAGTTTGGGGCAGGGTGGAGGGGGAAGCTAGTGGATTTATTTTGCTCACAACTTGTATTAATAAGCATCTTTTTTTAAAAAAATAAAAACCCAACTCATTTTCCTTGACTGTGAACTGAATTTACATGAACATATTAAATAAGCAGATTTGCCAGGAAGGATTTGGATTAATTTCTAATATCTACAATAGATTTTTTTCCTTCTGACCGTCCTTTGGTGCCCCATCCCATTCCTGCAGCAGTGCCCACTGTGGGCTGGGCTGGGGCTGCACCTCGGGGAGCTGCTGCCAGCAGCGTGGGGCACCTCCTGGTCTTGGAAGTTCAGAGGGGGCCTGCCCCTTCTCCCTCTATTGCCAATGGCAAATTCCTCCTACTTTAAAAAATCACAGGAGACACATCATATCCCAATGCAACAATGACACGGAGCTGTTGGAGCGGGGCCAGAGGAGGCCCCGGAGATGCTGGGAGGGCTGGAGCCCCTCTGCTGGGAGGACAGGCTGAGAGAGCTGGGGGGGTTCAGCCTGGAGAAGAGAAGGCTCCGGGGAGACCTTCCAGCCCCTTCCGGTCCCTAAAGGGCCTCCAGGAAAGCTGGGGAGGGACTCTGGAGCAGGGAGGGGAGCCATGGGATGAGAGGGAAGGGTTTTACACTGCAAGAGGGGAGATTGAGATGAGATCTGAGGCAGAAATTGTTTGCTGTGAGGGGGGTGAGCCCCTGGCCCAGGTTGCCCAGAGCAGCTGTGGCTGCCCCATCCCTGGAGGGGTTCAAGGCCAGGTTGGACGGGGCTTGGAGCAACCTGGGCTGGTGGGAGGTGTCCCTGCCCAGGGCAGAGGGTGGCACTGGGTGGCCTTTAAGGTCCCTTCCAACCCAAACCATTCTATGATCCCTTTGTGACGCCTCAGCAGGAGCCGTTTGGCCGCCCAGCCCTTCATACCACGGGAGATTCCCGGGGTTGGGTTTTTTTTTGGCTACCCTCCAGCAGCTGAATGGTTTGCAGCAGACTCCTGAAATTTGGCAGGGAGAAAGCCTTTGGGCCAGAGAAGTGCCTTTTCTAGGTCCCACAAAATGCCTATCTGGTTTTACTGAGCTATAACCTCTTTTTTTAAAAAGCCCTGTTTCCCCCCTCTGGCTCCCAGGTCGCAGGTGGGTTTTGGTGAGATGCCAAAGAGGCTGATGCTGATGCTGGGGCAGGACGTCGGTGACTCATGGGGGCCAGGGTGGCCCCCGCCAGGTCAGAGTCACCCAAACCCCTACATCTTGCCCCATCATCCCCTAACCACCTCTCGGTGCCTCCACAGGCAGAGGATTCCATCTCTTGCAAGGAAAAGAAGGCGAGCACGTGTGAGAGACAGAGAAAAACAAAGAGTAGGACCTGAGCTGAAGAAATTCATTTTTAGATAGCTGTGCGTAAGATTATTTTGGTTTATATATTTCCTTAGAAACTAAACAAAACAGGAAATGACATAAAAATTATGTTAAAAGGAAGTTATTTAGTTTGTGTAGGCAAGATCTGTATGTTAAGGAATGCCAGATTTACGGTTACATATGTCTGCAACCTTATTTCTGCTCCCATGAGCACATGCATTACGATACAATCTTTAACTACATAACCACGTAATATTTTCCCATTGCCTCTCTTTTAATATTAGAAGTTGGATACATAAGCGGGAAGAATCAGGATTGCATGGGCAATTGTAAAAATGGCATTTCTTAACTTTCAAGTACTTGGCTTTGCAACTTAAATAACTTTCTTCAAATGTAATTTTTTCATATGTAATTATATATATCCAGTGCTGAACGCTGGAAAGCAGTGGGGATTACTGGCAAGCTTTTGGAAACTCCTTAATTTCCTTCTAGCAATGAATAGGAGTCAGCGCGTTCTTTTCTGTAGATTTCCCAATGAATTCGTCTATTTTTTTTTTTTTAATAGATACTGCTCTGAACAAATGACTGAAAAAACTGGGTCAGGAAATATTGTAAATAATTATTCTCACATATTTTTCATCGTTAAATACATAGGCACGGTAGTACATTGTTGGAGCAGTGAGTAAGTTTAATGCCGAAGAAATCGGGCTTTAATGAACATATGCTGACATGGCCTCACAATCTTGCTTCATCTCCCCTATTAACTTCCCATGCACCCAGGAAACCTTTGGCTCGCTGCCTAAATAATAGAAGAATAATTAGCCTGGTAATTGAAGAATGCCAAGTCAAACTTCTAAGGAACTTATCTTTAACAACCACTCTTCAGCACGTTTCCTCCACTGCCTGGCGTGGCTCGCCTCGAAGAATCGTTTTGCAGCCATCCCGTCCGTGTTTTGAAGAAAAAAATAGCGGGTCAGGTAGCCATCAAAATAAACTTGGTTGTTATGCCTTGTAAAATAGAAATAAATATATGTCTCTCACAAGTCTTCGGAGAAAGTGTGAGTTCCTCCTGGTACAGCATGTAATTTACCCTGCTATACACTCACCCTACACCTGTTGGCCAGCCTTACTGGCCTTTTTGAGTGGGGCTGGATGTGTGATCTAGGACGTTCAGATATCTGTCAAGTATTTGCATCATACAGGATTATATAGCTGGAGTGACAGATTTAACCTGGAATTTACTTTGTCAAATTCTACATGTTTAAGACCAACAATGTTCTATCTATTTTAATTAATGTAGGTGTTACAGCTAGAGAAATATGTTGCACTGATAACTGAAATTTTCTATTTGAAACAAAAATTGTAATTTAGCAGAGCTAGTTGCTTTACAACTTTGATCCATCAAGCAAATTTTTCTGGAGAACGATATGATTTGTCTCATCGCTATGCGGCTTCTTCAGTGGGAATTTCCATATCAGTTTAGTGGGCAATGTGTGATGAATGAAGAACTGTTTGCACCATCATAGAATCATAGAATTGCCCAAGTTGGAAGGGACTTTTCAGATCATCGAGTCCAACCATCAACCGAACTCAGACAAAACCCATCACTAACCCCTATCTCTAAGCTCTATGTCTACCCGTCTTTTAAATACTTCCAGGGATGGTGCCTCAACCACCGGTTCACGGCCTGGGAGCTAATCCAGCTCTCTGTAGGAGCCAGGCTGGTGGAAGCACCTCTCAGTGTACCACCTGGCAAGGCGTTTCTAGATGAGGTTTTAGGAGAGGAGCTGCCCCATCTCTTCTTGCTTTCCCTATATCCAAGGAGAGCTATCCTGGAGCATTTGCGTCACATACATGCTCACCTTTTGCAAGTGACCACCAGACTTAATCAAGTGTTATTCCCACGTTATTCAATAATATGGGATGCCAGATCAGATTGACACTGTTTTTATTTATTTTCGTAGATCTTTGCATAAAACTTTGAAGTAGAGCAGTTCATCGCACAGGCTGAAAACCAGTGATATCTACTGATTCCTTATTTTGATAAGTCAATCATGGGACAAACTCGTGAGGGGAAGAATGATTTTGATGCCAGCTTTGTGCAGTGGGTCCTCCACATTGCTCAAGAGGTAAAGTAAGGAGCCTTCCTATTTAAGGAGAGATAGCTAGAATTGCCTGCTCGCGAAGAGAGGAGATCTGCGTAAGATTTTTTCATAATGTCACTTCATCTTTCAATAATATTAAGATGTGGAACCATATTCCAAGTGTTTAGTGTCATGGGAAATGAAGCAGAATATATTTTGTTGGTAATTTCTACAGCAGCCGAGTAAGGGGGGTGATAGCATTCCAGCCAATTACTAGTTTCAGGTACTTCTTCTATATTTAAATTTCTTCCCAGTTACCTCAGCATAATTAATAAATGATACCGCTTCATATTTCCAAGGAAATCCAGACAGCTGTACCGCATATCACTCCTTTCTTTAATACGCTGTAAAAGTTCCTCCTCCACACTATCTATTCTGTTGTTGTAATTAAGGATCTGCATCAGGAAATGCCACGCTTCAAACCTGAGTTTACTGCGTGCTTGACAGACTCCCACAGCTTCCTTCTTCGGAGCTCATTTCCATCGAAAATGCCTCGTGAAACCAGCAACTTGTTCTCGCGAAGACCAGCTTGATATGTAATGAGGATGCTGATTTTAAATAGGTTACTGAGGACATTTTCGATGCTATAATATAGGATATCTTTTTTTCAGTTGTATGGGAATCAGTGCGTAACGTGTTAGCGTGGTCCAAGGTGAACGTGGTGAGCCAGGTAGGTGGAAGATGCATTCCTGTCCTGGTTTCGGTGCTCCAGGTGTGTGCCTGGAGCATCAGGGGCATGGAAGGACTCTGGTAACACTCTGACATCAATTAGAAATATGCCTGTTTGTCATATCTGAAATCAGGTCCAGCGTGTTAGATTCCTGTTTAAAACATTGGCTAATGATCAATTTGTGTTGAATAAAAGCACACGCACATTTGCATGCCCTTATCTGCATAGCTGTAGTGTTTCTGAATGCTTATAATCAGACTTACTCTTTTCTACCGCATGCCTTACAGAAATTGTTATACGATTTGCACAAAGGAAATTGGGAGCTGATTCCCGTGATGTCCCAGAAGTGCACAGAGGCTGTGAAGGGTGAGATA
>NC_133901.1:71648674-71753674 GCF_964199755.1 Larus michahellis | reverse complement strand
CCAATGCACATAACACTCACTAGGGCACTGAAGAAAGCAAAGGCCTTGAGTAGCAAGACCATGTGATTTATTATCAATTTTTCACACATAAAAAATGCTGTTAAAGAGAGAAAAAAAATTAAGTTTTTAAAGTATAAAGCACATGACAATATAAATCTTTTCGATACGTGACTTTCTGAGCAAACATGACATGACAAAATGCCCAAGCGGATGACACACAACCTGAGTGAAAAAAACCTGCATTAACTGTAACACTGCAACTATTTTTGTCCATCTGTGCATTCATCCACGCACCCGAACTGGGACCAGCGATGTGCTTAGTCCACATTACCCAAATCCAGATCTCAACTGCAAGTGTTGCTAAGGTGGGGACTCACGTCTCCTATCTGGATTATGTTCGCCGGGTTTGAACCATTGGGTTGTGAATGATTGCACAAATCTTTGGAGATAGGCATAGAATCATAGAATCATAAAATGGCTACAGTTGGAAGGGACCTTAAAGGCCACCCAGTGGCACCCCCTGCCCTGGGCAGGGACACCTCCCACCAGCCCAGGTTGCTCCAAGCCCCGGCCAACCTGGCCTTGAACCCCTCCAGGGATGGGGCAGCCACAGCTGCTCTGGGCAACCTGGGCCAGGGGCTCACCGCCCTCACAGCAAAGAGTTTCTGCCTCACATCTCATCTCAGTCTCCCCTCTGTCAGTGTAAAACCCTTCCCCCTCATCCCGTGTCTCCCCCCTGCTCCAGAGTCCCTCCCCAGCTTTCCTGGAGCCCCTTGAGGGACTGGAAGGGGGTTATAAGGTCTCTCCGGAGCCTTCTCTTCTCCAGGCTGAACCCCCCCAGCTCTCTCAGCCTGTCCCCACAGCAGAGGGGCTCCAGCCCTCCCAGCATCTCCGGGGCCTCCTCTGGACCAACAAGTCCATGTTCTTCTTATGTTGGGGGCTCCAGAGCTGGACGCGTGGAGGTCTGCTGGCCAAAATACTCCCTCCTGGTCCTGTTGCTTGCTGGTTTGGGTGTCCTGTACCATACTGGTATGTGATGCAGCAGGTCGGGGCTGCTCCCTGCTTGTGAGCATTTGCAATCACCTACTGTGATGGTTTAAAGTCTGAGATGAAATGACATGACATCTGGGCAGCAGCTCTAAAATTACTGTGGCATCTCTGTGGTGGAGAGGAGAACAAGTAGGAATCTGGGGCTGAGCAATGGGCTCTGGACATCTGTGTCCCCAGAGTCCGTATGCTCTGCCTTCCTTGAACGCATGTATGAGTGGGGAGAGGGAGGATAGTTAGCATAAATCCAATGAGGAAAAGAAGCCCTGTGAATGCATTGTATATACTGTTACTTTGGGGCTTGGAGGGCATTTCTGCGAGCAGAACAAAAAAACACTGCACAGCTGTGATTGCAAGGCAGTCTATTATCTGCATTATCTCTCCTTAGGATGGGCAGGAATTCTTCATTTCATGCATCATTTAAAACTTGCTACAGTGATCCCACAAAGTCAGTAACTATGCTAAGTACAAAACTTTAATAGTGTTGCTATTCAGACACAAGGCACCAAACTCATTTCCCTGCAAGCTGCAACGTAGGCTTATACCGCGAGTCTCTTGAAATATTGCAATCAGTACAACAACGCTCAGGCGAACCCAACCAGAGCTGCCGGTGCAACCTCAGAATTTCACATTTTTACACGCTTTTGTGTGATTTATAGCTTGATGAAGTCTTATCTCCCCAGCCTACTGCCATAGGCTAATAGTCTGTAACAAAGCTCAGTCTCAAAAATGTCAAACATAATGAAAAAGGGAAAATCACAGCGGAGGAAGTTGGTGGTAGCCTTTCCTAAGGGTCTCTGTCTCGGAGGGCGTACGGGCTGTTTTTTGGTTCAGGAGCAAAACCAAGGCAAGCAGGACGCTGTTGCTCTGTGCCGCTGCTGATGCTGCTCCCGGTGTTAGCATGAATCTTCTCCCACCACGGAGGTGCCCGATGAGGCTGCGAGGAGAGACACTGCCCTCTGCCAACCCAAGGCAAACATTGCTTGCTTTCCTCGGGTTTAAGGCCAGCAAAAGACCAGCCCTGAGAGCCCAGGTGGATTTCCCAAGCGCCAGGCGGTCCCATGCAAGGTTGGTCCCAGCCGTTGCACCCTGATGTTGTGGCCGGGGTGGCCAAGCGCAGGTCCCTGCTGGTCCAGGGGTTCCTGAGCACGGCCGGGAGCCAGAGCAGAGCAGCACTCGGTGTATCCACCACAGCTCTGCTGTCCTCTACTCTTGATCAGTGGTGAACACGCTCTCATGGAGCACCGCCACCAGAAAACACTGGCTCAAGCTATTCCTCCTGCCAGAAGAGTTATTTTGAATAATGCACTGGTTGTAGCTCCGCACCGGTCCATTCAGACCCACGCTTACTCGCATTTCATGGGAACGCTGCAATATTTCATTGTTAAATTGTGCTTGCAATTACTACCAAGCCAACTTTTATGCCTCGCTAAAAAGATTGCCCAAGTTGTTTCAGATTCCTGTTTGGTGGCTGTGCGCCACCTCACGTCTTCCTCACCCATCGGGGACAAGCTGTCATCCAGGAATTAAAGGAGAGGAGTGGGCAATAGGGAGCTTTGGCTCCCAGCTCTCCGAACTGGGTCTTTGATTCCCTCAACTACCCTGTACAAGTCCTGTTTTCACTTCTCCTGTCGTCTTCTCCTAGACGTGAAGTGTGGAATAAAAGTTTCTGTGTGGCTCACTGTCATGAAATGAGTGCAATTGTTGGATAAAGGCAACATTAAATATAAAGTGTTATAGGTTTTATTAACTATGCAGCTTCATAAGATACCAAAATGTTCCACCTTTGCGTCTCCAACCAGGAAAGACGCAGGTGTGAGAATGCAGGGATTGTCAAGAGAACCTAATGACTCTAATTAAATATCCTGTTATTTAGAAGCCTGTTGTCCTCTGCACCCACTACAGACCAGCAGTGTCCAGGTGCTGCTTGAACACAGAGGCAACCCACCTAAAATCTTTATTTCTCAGGTTTTCTGTCCATAAAATGGGTATAAATAGTGGCAGGAGAAGCTTGTCTTTCTTTGGCGAACTTTAAGTTATTAACGCCTGAATAATGCTTTCAGGTCTGATGGAAAATGTTGTGTAATTATAATAAATAGATATTGACTTCAAAGAGTCTCTGTAGATCTATGCTTTTTGATCCCATTCTAAAACTGTTAATTATCACTATCCCATAGGCTTAAATATAAAATTATATGAGTGCAGATATTCGTCTGTATTCTGCTGGTGTGTGGTTGTACATTTTCAAGAGGAGGTGGTAGGATACGGGCCCTCAGACAATACCGAGTGGAGCTGGCTGTGTTTTGGCTGAGAAATACGGACTCTCTGGGGTGAACTGGGGATCATTTTTTCGCTGTGCTGGTCTCATTGCGGGACTGCAGGAAGGTGCTGGGACCAGGAGGCTGGGCTCAGCTGGGGCATTGTGTACCCAGCTCCAGACACTCGTCGGGCATATCCCTGGTGCCCCAGCTTGTAATTGACGCCCTCATCTGGGGTAACGTGGCTCTGGTGGAGGGCGATCCCAGTTACGGACATTGGCCTGGGCACCTCGGCTTAGTGGTAGACATCACAAAAATACCTGCAGGTCAGGAACTGTATTCTCAACGTTAATTGATTCTTTTAAAATTTTGCCTTTTTGTATTCTTATCAAGCAAAAGAGGCCAAGCAGATTTTTTTTTTCCCTCTACTCATTTCAATAAAATTGGCTTCCAGGCTGCAATGTCGTATGCCAAAATTCAACCTGGAAATGCTGGCAGCCTCATCACTAGAGCGACGCCAGCAGTGGTGTTGCAATTATCAGTTGATCTTCTGTTTAAATACAACCCAGCGTGTGAGCTGAATGCAGACAGGTCAGAAAAAAAAACTGTGAAAAAGGGAAAGAAATTCCTTTAACAATTCTAAAATGGGCTCAAGTCATAACATACAAATTGTTTGCTCAGCTAAAATGTGCTAAACCAAAACAAATTAAATGTAACAGAGAATACGATAGCAGAAGGGTGAAAGTCATTTCAACAGAAGTAAAAAAAAATTGGCGTTTCCTTCTAGTCATCTGCATGTCTTTGGTTAACCATATAGATGACAAATTGTATAAAAAAAGGGAGAAATTGCCATCGGTGCCATCAGAAATTGCAGTCAGATGTTTCTATACTAGAGGGCCACCTTGGGGAACTTTTCCTTGCCCACTTGCTCCAGCTCTGGAAATCCAGAAGTGCTGTAGAGCAGGTTTAGCTGGGACTTTATGTGTTGAAGAAATCTCAGCTGTCCCACTGCCTTCCCCACCTGCAGCCTGAGCAGCATCTCCCAGAGAGAGGAGGAGCAGGAGGGCATCTCACCCCCATGGGAATAACCCCCCAAAACCCAAAAAAAACCCACTCCAAAGCATTTTGGGACTAAATCAGACCAACAGTCAGTGGGGACCTGCAAAATATTACAAGGTTCTTGCCTGCTTTGGATACCAAATAAAGCTCAGCTGTGTGCTGGTTATCTGTATCTGTATTTTATAGTTCTACAGCAATAACATCTCCTGGATTTTCCTGCTTCCCTGAAGAATGAAAAACGCATAATAAATGGAGATGCTCGAAACACCGAAATGTAAAACATCCCCCGAACGGACAGGTGGCCAAGTGCTAATATTTTTGTGCTGAAGGCAGCCTGGGCAGCCCTGGACTGCAGCGCGTTGGGAGCCGTAGACTGACTGGGAGCCATTCGAGATAGCAGAGAAACGCGATTTCACAAGTCAGAGGAGTGGGGAGAGGGGAGGCTGGTTTTACAATACTTAATACACTTGCTTTCATGCCACTTTCAAGCCAGATTTTGTCTAAAAAGGCCTGTTAGATAGCTCCCCAAACTGCGATAATAACCCTGAGCTCTAATATTCCAGTATTAGCATCTGTTCTTTCTTAGGTTTCCCCCCTTAAATTTCTTTTTTCAACTTGAAAACAAACCCAAACAGCGCTAAACTATAACAAAATACCCAGCAGAGGATATGAGCGGTTGCAGGTTTCCAGCTCCACTGGAAACATGCTGGTCTCCAAACTGTGCGAAGAGAATCCAACACTTCAAGCACAGCTTCATGCCAAGACATGTGTCCAAAAAAACCCAGATGCCTTCAGTGTTTTATTACATGCAGCGCAGAGCGGTTCAATGGCTCTGACTGCAGTAGCCAGGAATATGGGGAAATCGCAGACGCAAACACATACACACGCAGAGAAATATGCAGTCCTGGGACTTTAGGACTGGTGAACACCGGGCTTGTTGCTCAGGATAAAAACTGCTTCCAAGCTGGGGTGAAGCGGGATAAAAAAATATTGTTCCTTCACAGGGAAATTCAGATCAGGCACAGCTTGATATAGCGGATACTTTTGGAACTAACTTAGGTATGTTTAATAATACACACAGGGTTTATACTATCAGATTCAGTGTCAGAAGAAGGTGTAAAATAAAGTTGGAGATGACCGATAAGGAGACAACTGCACACTGAGATCACGTTAGCAGACTTGCATGTGCCTACCACCTTCCTACACCAGTGTAACAACTTTAAATTTCTTGCATGTAAATTTTACTGCTGACCATATATTTTTTTTTCAGTTACTTTGTTTTGTATTTGGTTCAGACGCACAGTCACAGAGACGTGAATTCACAACCATAACAATTCACGGAATATCTCAAAAGCCTGGAAGCTTACACTGACTTGATATCAGGGATACCAAAATCCCTTGGACTTTTTAAAAGAAGAGTTTGTAAAAAGTTAAAGGATCCGGTTCAAAGTTTTTTCCCTCTTTCTCCAAAACCCAAACCAAAATCCACCAGCTGATAACCTGTTGAGAACTGGTTCTTGGCTCTAGCTGAGAGTCAACCAGGCTGGTTGACTGCCTCCTAACTGGGAAAATGAGTCTTGGCCAGCTGACGGAATATTCCTCAAAGAGAGAGATTAGGAAGCAGCTGCCACCTATTAATTTTCAAAAACTATAGCACCCAGTAGCATCCAGGTTTATAAACTGCTTCTATCAATCAGAGCTTCTGCACAATCGTCTTCCCATCTGGGATTTTGTGGTGAAAGACAGGGAGAAGGTAGCTCAGCTGGCATGGTGGCATTCCAGAAGCACAACCAAAAGCTCCTTATTTGGGGCATTTTGAATCCTGCTACGGTTACCCAGGTGGACGTTGTTTTGTGTCTCTTGGCCCCGTGGCTACATCATTAACTTAATTGAACATTTTTTTTTTTTTGTGGTACTGCACATGCATGTATGAATTTTAGACATGTTTTTCAAGAATTATTCCACCTACTTAAAAAAAAAATATACAAAAGTATCAAGGGAGTCATCCCATAAGCCACATTATGTTGCTCAGAGTTACCAATATGAAAAATAAAGCTGTGCTAGATGGATGTTGAGTTTATGGGAGAAATTAACAGATTACTGGTATTTAGGGGTAGACACTCTAATGGGTGAATCATTGTGTCTGAAAGCAAAATGTGAGGGGAAAAAGTGAAGGCTGTTATAAGAAAAAACAGGACATTTGCTTTGGGGTATTCCTCTCCAGCTCTGGAACCATCTCCAGATAAGACTGGCAGGGTAGGAAGTGTATTTGCAGTGACAGCACTGTCATGGGAAGGAGAAATTGGTGATCTTCTAGGAAGGCAGGAGCGGGGTACGAGACATGGGGGAGTCTCATGAAGCTCTGGAGCCTTGGTTGGCCACTCTTGTCTGATGTGCTGCAGGGGCTGCAGTTCACAGAGATTTTCCTTGGCAATTTTCCTTGGATTTTTTTTCTTTCTACTTTCCTTTTTCCTTCGTTGCAACCGCAGTGCCATGTTTGTGCTTCATTCAGGAGGACGGGCAGGAGAATTCTTCATTTGACTGCTGCTGTGCTGGCACTGGATGCTTGGACTGACAAAAGCTGAGCCTTTGAGACCATGCAAACACATTTGCAATGCCCAGCCTCATATCGCCGGCGATGTAAGGTTAATGACCTGCAGAGATCTGCACAAACACTGCAGGAAGATTTGCCAAAAACATTGGCACATTTTTGTTGGCCCCACGACCACACATTAAGATCATAGCTAGGGGCCAATTGGTGGATACAAATCATGGTCCGTGTTGGGAATAACAGGACTGAAGAACAAAGGAGGTGAGGTGTGACTCCTGCAAGAGCTACCGGGGGGACCTTTGGCTCCAATGGCCATGAAACCCTGTGGGGTCCCTGGGGAGGGACCTGGGGCTGCAGCTCCGTCCCTGTTGAAAATAGATACCTGCACGGTGCCAGCTTAGTCCCTCTGCTGTGGCCGCTGACTTCTCGGCCAGTTTTGCAGGAAGAATATTTTCCACTTTGCTGCCGGGCGTAGAAGAGGAAAGGAAAAAGGGAAATGCGATCGGGAGAAATACGATAGCCGTAAAGCGCGGCCAGACTTGTCACACTGGGTGGTCACCCGGCATTACCTGAGGCATCAAACTCTGCCGGGAGAGGAACAGGGCTGTCATCCCTTGTGAGCAGGAATGGCAAGATTGATCTTTAATCATTGCCCAGGTGAAACATTCAACCATATTTTAGGTAGTATCTAGCAGACACAAAAAAAGGTAAAATTTAGATAAGTGGACGACCAAAAAACCGCAGCTAATTAAAGCAGCCAGAACACAAGTGCTTTCCTTTTAAACCATACTTTCTAGAATTCGATGTATTTTGCCAGATGGGAGTCTCGTTATATGGTAGTTCAGTCCTTCAAGTGAATAAAGGGCTCTCCACTTACACGTGCAAAAATGTCCTTACTAGTTTCAGTAGTATTTATTAAAGACCGTGGAAACTGTAGGCATTCATGAATTACATCCCAAGAACGGGAGTCAGCTTATGCCCATGCTTTTCCCAAACACACAGAAGTATCTATCTAACTAATAGTAACTACAAATATGACTGACAAAATTATTCGTTGTTTTATCTGAGATTTTAATTGAGCTCTGAAGTGCTGCTCTGCAGCGTTGGCTGGAGGTTGGAGCCTGAAGGCAGGCGTTGAGCTCTGTGCTGCTGCCTCTGTGTGTGTGCGCTTATAAACTGTTTCTCATATTTATATATATATATATTTTTATATATATATATTTTTATATATATATATATATTTATATATATATTCCTCTGATCTTTCCAGGTTTGAATAACAGCTCTTTTTTTTTTTTTTTTTCTCCCTGAGTAGTAGTGGACAACACACTCTCCACATTTTCAACACTTTTCTGCATTCATTTCAACCATCACTTCAGCCTGACTTACTCCCTTTACCCATTTCCTCTGGTGAGCCCGGCCAAGACGAATCTGAGATACTTTCGGGAGATTCTGGTATTTAGAGAACCGGTGCTGAGCACTTTGTGAAAATCAGTTTCCTTTGCAATATTAGTTATTAACACAAAACTCAGGCCACTGCAACATCCGTCCAGGTATGAAAATCTGGGATGTTCCCTTCAAGTTTGATTCGGCAGCAGAAATCACTGAAAATCATAACACCAACTGTATTCGATGGGAACTGCAAAAAAAGCTATTAAAAAGGTGTTTGAATAACTGGAGTGTGTGTGTTTATATCTATATTGTGTGCGTATATATTTATAAATATCCTACTGATGTTGCATATGGGACAACAGCTGTTTGTTTTGATATTAAATTATGTTTAAAAGTTAACATCTATTCAGTGTCATCCTGAACTCTCTCCGATGCTGCTGACGAGTCTGCAAAGGCGTTCAGTGATTTCACCGGGCTTTCTAAGGAACTTTAACCTACCTGATTCCTCTGTATTATTTATTGTGTTCAGAAAATGACATTTACCTGTCTATAAAGACTCTTCATACAACTTTTTAAAATCTATATGCTAAACACTCTTTTGATTTATTTTTTTTTTAACTTGCAAATTGGTGGAAAGCGAAATGATTCACTCTGAGAATTTTTTTGTTCTTGGTTTCAAGTGTATGAGACAGATAAATGCATCATTAACTAACATTTGACCAGCGCTTCTTTTGGAACTGCTTTTTTTTTAGTGAACGTTGACCATTTTATATCTTCAGGCTCCTCTAAAAGCCACTTCACGTGTACTCATGTAAAGAACGCTCCTGCAAATGGCTGGCCTGATTCTGTACTGATTAAAGAGGGAACTGAGATTAGAGTAAAAGAGAAACGTGCCAGAGAATTATCTGTAAATAAAAGCACATTTAGTACTGCGCTTAAACTGAGAAAGCGTTTGTGCATCTTGGAAGGCAATCTCTGTGCTCTTTTTATTGCACTCCTCTCTTAACACCACAAACTTCTTCCTTTGTATTATGATCAGAATTCTAATGTCTTTGCATCTTGTCATCTGGCCTCTGGAGCTGAGAATGATATAAATGGTATATCGCTGGTAAATGTCACCGATGCTGACGAGATGTCAGCAGACCACAGCTGAGAGCTCTGGAATTCAAATCAAGAGAGGCTGAACCTTATCTCAAATGATGTGCTGTGAGATTCCTCGCCCCTTCCCAAACTTGCTCCGGCTCCAGCACGTGAGGCGGAGGCTACCGTAGGATTTTCCTCTGCTGTCAAGGCTGCAAACTGCTGGAAATTCGGCCCAGTCAGCATGAGAGTCTCTTATTTTAGCTAAAAAGAAGAGCAGGAGAGCACTTTCTTGTGAACTTCGAATTTTATGAGTCGGTACTTCCGAGCGTTGCTCCATCTACTGCGCATTTAACCTGAGTCCAAATGCACTGATGGTTTAAAAGTAGGTAGGAAGCTGCATTGCAAAACCAGTAAGTGCTATTTTAGGATTAAACCTCTGGAATACCTCAGCTTACTACACAGGTTACACTGAGATGCTCAACTAATGAATCATCATCGAGCAGTTGCATTTGCATAACGGAGGGAAGATACGGCACCGCACACGAAAGGCAGCCTCTAATTTATGAACGGGAGACCAGATTCATTTTTTTACAACATTTTTTTTCCATTTATGTTTTTATATGTCAATGTAAAAATGTTTCCATGGAGACTGTAAAGGTTTTTATTAAAAGGTCGATAATATACCTCCTACATAATAATTTAAGCAACTTGAGTGAAACCTTATGATCTTGTTTTTCGACATGTTCCAGTTGGCGTTTTTCCTCCATTGTAACCTGTGCCAGAAAAATGCAGCGAAACTGTAAAACCTGAGAATATGGCATTGTAGCAGTACATATATATAGATATAAAAATATTAATGTTTGGAGGTAAAAAATACATTAGCACGATAAAAGTAAGTCGGCTTGGTGCTGTGGTTACGTCATGCTTGGTGTTAACATGTCGCATGTACGGCATATGCTGCCCCAGCATATTTTGTGACATATAATCCAGTGTTTATCTATATTCAAATTAGAATCTATATTTTTACTCCGTCCCCTGGAGACATATTATTTGAACAATCTCAGTCGCAAAAAAATAAACAGAAAGACTAAAGCTAAAATAACTCTGAAGTATTTTTCCCAGTCCTGATTGCACTGCACTCTCTGCTGTCTTAATATATCTTTAATTATTATGACTGATCTGCACACAAAAGGGGCAGAATCCTAGCTGCAGAGACTTGGCTTAGCTCCACGGAAATTTCCAGTGGAAGTACGTTAATTTTTGTCTAGGAGCAAATCAGCCCCAGCTTCATAATCTTTCGTGTCCTGTCTGGTTTGGCCCTTTGCATTTTGCCGGTCTGTGCCCAAGTGCATGAACCTGAATAAAACCCCGACCCTGCTCCGGCAGGATTTGCTCCCTTCACTTTTTCTCTGATGTCCCCTGTTACCCAGGTCTCAAGCGAGAAGGCAGAAAAAGCTGTAGACCTTGGTTTTGCATCGTTGCTTCCTCTGGTTTGTAGACACAATTGTAATGCAAGGCGAGACAGCCGAAGGCTGTTGGCTGCGGCCGAAGGGTACATTGAGTTGATGTACTCGGCTGATACCACCCTTCCTCCAGGAGAATATTTGCCTTGAGCTGTAGCTGAGGACATCGTGCAGCGAGCAGGACCCGGAGCAGAGCCGGCGTGAACACGTGCGGCACCCTGCTGTCGATAGCATTTCCCTAAAGCGCATCTAGTGCCATTCTGAGAATTAAAAAAATGACTTCACCTTCCTGAAAGGCAACTTTGCTAGTGTAGGAAACTTTCCAGCATTTGCATAACCTTAATCTTCTGGTGAACATTTGCAGATTCTACACTATTGCGTTCAGCAGCCAAGTAGCTAACACAAGTCCTTTTAACTATGCGCTTTGTGATTAACCAGTAGTATCTGGGAATAAAAATTGGTCATGGCCATCCATCCTACGGGGTTGATTAACTGGGAATAAGCTGCACATTTTTTTCTTTCTTTTTTCTTTTTTTCTTTTTTTTTTTTTTTTTTTTTTTTTAGGGAAAAAAACCCAAAAACCTGTAAAGCTTTTCTGTGGTAATTCCACCATTCATTAGGATGGAGAAATTGGCTCCAAACCAAGTACTTCTGCCAAAGCCATTATTTCCATCATCACACTCTGCATCAGTCTGCAGTGCAGCCTTGTGGGAAGACAATGTTCTGTCCCCTTGTGGTTCTTAAGTTATGGGTAAGGAGCTTACATATATTAAAAGGAGGGTCTTCACTTAGTCTCTTAATCTTTATGAGCACTAATAATAGTCAACTCCGTTTCCAAAATTTAGAAACACTTGCTTTCAACGTAGAAGGGTTGCACATGTTAGAAGATGTCTCAGTTCAACGAGAGTAGAAGTTATATGTTTTTTTCCAAATGCCTACACATTTTATTTTTTTTAAAAAGGGCCTCTGTAGCTTTAACGCATACGCTTTTCCTCCTATACTTACATTCTGTATCTTTAAGAGGATAATTGCTGAATTGAAATTTGAGAGTGTTATCTTAATAACCAATTACTCAAATAACTTTGAAATTGGCTTAAATTGGCTCGTCATGCTACATTTACCTGAATCTTTTTATGGGAAAGTTAGGAACAAAAAAAAAAAAAAAGAAAAAAAAAGAAAAGAAAAAAAAAAACCCTTGGCAGCCTGATTTGTTTAGCATTGCTGGAGATTCCTGTTTGCAGCGGGGAGAGTGGCCCAGCGTAACCTCGGCACGGACCCCCTGCCTGCCCACCTCCGGTAAGGCTGAGCGGAGGAATGTGGTGGGAGCCGCGATGGATGGACTCTGCTGCCCGCCGCCCCCCGGGCGCTGCTCCCCCAGGACCTGCCCCAACCCCTGCCCAACGCCTCCCAACCCCTGCCCCAGCAGAGGGGGACTCAGTGGTGGGAGGATGGCCACCGGCTGGAGCGATTGGCCACCTCTTAGCAATGTGTTCGCTAGCTAGTGAGCCAACAACGTGCAGAGGAGGAGATGGAGATATTGTACAGCGCAGCTTGTAGTGCTTATTGAAACTAGTGAAAATCAAGATAATCTTCCTTAAAGATTTCATATGTTTAGTAATATGGTTGGCACAGGTATAGCTAGCTACATGGTTCTGCGGTGGGATGGCAGATGTCACCCTGCATTACGCACCCATACTCCTTCATCGTTTCCTGGTATCAAATAGATGACAGACTGGTAAAACTTCAGCAAACCTGAACGCCTTTAGTTAGTGTTCTTCAGACAACTGCATTTCACAAACATTTCAAAGCCGATTTGAAGAGAAGTCATTTACTCCGTGAGCAGGATCTCCAGGTGACATTGACTTTCCAAACTGGCCCATAGGTCTCATTGCTCGAAACTCAGCATCCACCAATTCAGATTCATCACTTCATTCTGGAACACCTGAGTGTTTTACTCTGCACTTGGAAGCACTGCATACAAGATCATATTCCTTAATATCCAACATAACGGGCATTGCTGATCGTTAATGGATCGTGTTCTCCATGACCTGGCTGCCATGAGGTGGTGCGATGTCTGGAATGTGATGGATCTACCGACAAAGCAAAAAATCATTCTGAATCCTCTTTTGTCTCGCTGCCCTACCAAATTTCAGACAAGGAAGGTCCACACAGAGGATCTGCCAGAGAACCAAAATGCGCAAAAGCGAGTCTGATTTAGGAGGAGTCAGAATTAAAAATAAAGTGCTACATGTTGCACTCGGTCACGGACAAGCAGAGGCTTATTCCAGAAACCAGAAGAGGATAGTTTCTCAGATTGAAGGGTGCCCACTGGATCTCCTTAACGCCTGGTACCTTTTGTCCTGTCTGCTGCCCACGTACAGTGTTGTGAAACAGCACAGACTCTGAGGCTTTGGAATTCTCCTTGATTTTTATTTTTTTGTTTGTTTTTAATGATAGAGTCTTCCAGTTTAGAATATTTTTTCTATTCCTATTAAACATTATCCCATTAAATTGAGCACTATTTTTCCATAGTAGATTATTCTGAATACTTGACCTTTGGATAATCCTAAAGTGCAACAACTTTTCCCTGCAGTGTTAGTTTCACTGAGCATCTCAAAATGGAGTTAGTTCAAAATCAATGTGAAATCTGAGTTTTCATGATAATAAGGCCTCATTTTTCTGAATGCTGTAAATAATAGGGAGGAATTGGGGCAACTCTAAATAGCCGTAATCTGGCTCCTACTAATTTCAAATATATTTGTCCTCCAACTAAATAAGTAGTTTAAACTATTCCTAGTCCAGTTTTCTCAGTAGAATACGCAGTTTATGTCAATGCCTGAGAATACCCAGGGATACAATTAGATCTTCAACAGTTCTTCTTGCAAAGTGTAATCAGTTCTTATCAACAGACCCAAACTCTATTAGGTTAAGTAAAATACCCAAAGTAAGTGTTTGATGACCCAAACAGAATAGTTTTTCTTTGACACTCAACCTGTGTGAGCATAACAACAGAAGTATGACTGACTCCTAGCCTTTTTATTTTCCCCAATCTCTTTTTCTAATCCTTTCCTTCAGATCTTCCATAATTATCACCAAATTAAATAAACTTTTCAAACTCATTCCAATGCCAGTTTTACAATTCATTTTTCTATTGCAGACATATACGATATGATATGAGCTCTGCCTCACTTCTTTTTCAAAGCTTAATCCCAACTTTAATATCAGACTCAATCTGAGACAAATTAAGTCTTATCTCCCACAAATAATGACTCAACTTCAGCTAATTCTCTTCCCCTTCAGCTCTCTAGGTCCAAGAAGATAAATTATTAAATTCACCTTTTTGTTCCAGCCCTACATGTAAATTTCGTCTTAACTTTGGTCATTTCAGATACATTTACTTCAAAAGTAAACATTTTCACATCAACAAAATGTAAATATGCATCTTGCCAATGCGAGTGTAAAGAACATCTATCAATGAGGTCAACAAAATGTCCAGCCATGAACCGAGTCAGCCAGCTCCCTACCCTTTTGAACCCTAACCCTTGACTTATCTGAAGAATACACACTGAATTTTCTCTCAAAATTAAGCATGAGATCTTCATTTTTGGTGCTGGTGGTCCTTAGCCAACTTCTGTACATTTACAGGATTCTACAAGAAAATGGGGTGTTCAATCTATGGCCATCGCATATCCTCATCATTCCTTTTCCTCCTTCTTCTGGTCTAACCTTCACCTTCTGCAGACACCTGAGCCTCTCCTGGCCCCTTCGTCACTCCTTAGTCTTGCCCTTGCATTTATCTATGTTACTTTTGCAGAAGACACTGGAAAAGAAGGTGGGTTTCTGAGAGGGAGGTATTTTTGGCTTTGTGAAGCACATTTCTCTAATGATTTTCTGAAGCGCCAAATGGCTTAGGGATTGAGAAAGAATGCATTTTTTCTGAATACATTTTTTTTTTTTTAATAGAAAGCAGGCTTTGTATAGTACCTGTAATTGAAGAGGAGAAATCTGAGATTTCTGCAGGCATTTAAGGACATATGTATAGGATTTAGGTGAGTATAGATTCAAGTGCATAAATGATAAATGAAATAACAGCCACAGAGTATTATTTATTTCTGTCCGTAGAGCAATAACCATGTTTTGTTCTACTCTGATTCTTGTTTGTGACCCTGATCCTGTAGCTCCACCTGTGTCAGGTCTTAGAGAGATATGAAGCTGTGATGATGTGGCTGGTGGAGGAAAAGGCTCCTCTTGTAGGTCCTGTCCTGGATTGGACATGCTCTGACAGATCCCACTCTGGAGCAGAGACCTTTCAGCTCCAGGCAGATAGCACTTTCATAGCACTTCATCAGGTCTCATCGTCTGTAACAGAAGGAACTAAATTCCTGCTGGAAACACTGAATTTAATAATGACATACAGAGCTTCAGAACAACGCATGTGTTTTTAGAAGTTCACATATAACCAGGAACATACATAATACAAGCTCAAATCATGGGTGCTTCCACGGAAATTCATCAGCCACTGGCTACATAGATGCCTTCCAGCTTGCTGGGAAGAAGTGCTCGTGCAAGCCAGCTGGACATGGGTCAGACACCAATTATCTGCCCATGCTTTGTGCCATCTCATCTTCTTGTTCAGTCTGTTTGAAAACGATGACAAAAAAGACTGCTTTCACTACTTTCACCATCAACCAAGATGTCCTTAGGCTTCTGAGTACCTATCTCAGCTGGCCTCGCTCAGCCCTCAAAGTCCTCCTAAGCTGCTGATTGAAAAGGTGGAATTGCTGCAGCAGCCCGTGTGCGCCTTTGACTTGTGATACAGATTAAAAAAAATCCCGTGCCTTGATCAAAACTGCAGCATAAAATACTATCCATTAACCCCCCTTGCCCAGCAACCATGTTCGTTGGAAAAATATGCAGAAGACTGCACCGTTCCTCACCTGCCCGAATTTTTGCCCCAGGGACTGCTGGGCAGGACGGGTGCCTCCAGACCTGTTTCTCCGTGAGATGGGTGTCTCCTCCAGCCAAGGCCCCGAGGACACGATTATGGTGCAGTTTCAGTTAAATAAAATTGATAAATTCTCTTGTCCACATAAAAGAAGTCCATACCCCATTTAGCAGTGCAATTTGCCTACCTACCGTCACTAACATAAATCTCCTTTATTAACTGACTAATCTTCCTTCCTTCCCTCTTTTTCCTTCAGTCATACTTTCTTTAACTCTCCTTATATTAAGCATAAAGTACAAACCGCAAAACTCCACTTCATTCTTTCTCCTCTCCCTAACTGTAAAAACAATGGTCTTTCATGAGAGCCAGGGCATTTTTCAAAGAAGGTTGTTGTTTTTTTTTTCCCCCCTTACTCAACCATCCGCTGGACGTTTCTGCTGCCAGGTGTGGGGCTGGTCCTCCGTACCACGAGAAAGATTTGCTCTTGCAATATTTCCGGTCCAATTAGAAGCAGGAAATACTGGAAACCTTACCAAAAAAAAAAAAGAAAGAAAGAAAGAAAGAAAGAAAGAAAGAAAGAAAGAAAGAAAGAAAGAAAGAAAGAAAGAAAGAAAGAAAGAAAGAAAGAAAGAAAGAAAGAAAGAAAGAAAGAAAGAAAGAAAGAAAGAAAGAAAGAAAGAAAGAAAGAAAGAAAGAAAGAAAGAAAGAAAGAAAGAAAGAAAGAAAGAAAGAAAGAAAGTTGTTCCTCGAAGATTTTCTGTTCCAGCTTTCCAGACCCAAGGGGCTCTGGGGGCTGAGGCTGGATAACCATCTGAACCGCTGGGCTCTCGTTCAAGCTCCAGCCGCCTCTGCGCCCATGGTGGCTTGGCCACCTCCGCCCCAGCTGCCTGCGCCGTTGCCACCTGCCTTCCGCTGCCACCGCGGGTGCAAATTAGCCTTCCTGCACGGTGGCGTAAAGAGAAGCGAAGGGTTAAAAGAAACCTTATAAGCCTGCCTGGAAGAAGTACAAGGCGTACAAGTCTTATGTAAATGTGCAATAAAAATGAGGAAAGGAAAAAAAAAAATAATAACTTGAAGATGAGGGTGCTGTTTTTATTCCCAGTGTGGGCTAATAATTAGGGTGAGAATGTCATGCAATGAATTTAAAGCATCTCGTATTTGCTGTAGCCTTTGTTACTGTTTTTACCTCCTATTGGATTAACTTCCCTTCTAACCAATACAATATTTTTCAGCAATAAAGCATTCACTCAATATTCCTTTTCATAAAACCCTCCATGGCTGTAAGAAAACATAATTGGATGTGCACTATACAGCTAGAGCTTCATAAACATTAAGTCCAACAACATGTTATAAATAATAGTGATACAGAAGATTAGCTCTATTAACCTCCTAACTGAGCTGGAAGCATTAGCCTCTTCCAGAAGAACTACCGCTCCGCAATGCTATGTGCAAAAACTCTTCGCGTCTGCCTTTAATTTCCACCGTCGCTGCCATTCCCACATCTGCCTTACAGACCTTCCATGCTTCTGGTCCCCGCTAGGTCAAAATGCACAGTGGCAGATTGGCATATTGAGCTATTAATACGTTGCTATATGCGTTACAGATGTTGCATAAATGAACGGCGCTCTATCACTGTTCCTTGACACGGGGGCCCCGGGGGTGGGAGGCTGAGACCCAGATCTGTCTACAACCTGCCTACTCTGGCAAAAAAAAAAAAAGAAAAAAAAGAAAAAAAAGAAAAAAAAAAAAGAGAGAGAGTTGCCCCTTATTGCAGAATCACATTCCAGCTTGCAGAGTCAATTTTTCAGATGTTCTTGCTTTCCTGTTCCTTGTTCCTTCACTCAGACCTCATCTGGCCGCGGTGAAAAATGATGTGACGCAGTTTTTTATTCTGCACTTGACACCCTTATGGAAGGCAACGTGGCTCATTGATTCCAAACTCCTCAAAGGTCAAGGCACTAGGAACAAAGATTTTTTGGAAGCAGCCCAGGAAAAACTTTAAACTTGGACCCTGTATACCCAGAAAAACAGAACTGTTAATTGTTACCCCTTCTGTTGCTATTAAGCCTCGTATGAACACTGAACATATGTTCCGTGATCATGTACTTTTATATTAAAATGTTATTGAGTCACCAGGTGAAATGTGTATTAAGTGCACAGCTGAAAATAGACAGTAGGTTTACATTTTGACAGCAAACAGCTGTAGGATTTCTAAAACTTAATTCAAATAATGTAATCAATAGGTTATGCTACAGTTTCAAGTTTCCCCAAACAAATTTATATGAAAAAGGATATTAATTTATTTGAGATTAGTTCAGCTAAAAGATAGATTTTTCTCTGTCACCTCTAAAACACAGATAAAAAAAGAATTTGAGATGTTTTAAGAAGTGCAAAACATATTTCTTTGGTTTAGCACACCACAAAATATGTGCTTTTTTTTTTTTTCTCTCTCCCTCTCTTTCTCCAGTGCAGATTAGTAATGATTACTCACTCCACTGTTTACTCATTCTGCAGCTGTACAGGTTTTGAAATGCTAATATGTGAATTATGCTCTCATTTTATCATAAAGTTGGAGAATGGGTCACATCCAAACAAAACACAGTGTAAGGAGGGAACCGGAGTTTTTTCAGATACACGTAAAACATGCCCCATCCAGCTGCCCCCGCTGCCATCGAGGCCATCGTCCACTCATTAGAGTCACTCGTAGGGCAAATTCCCACCTCTACGTGGCCACCAGGCTGCAGATGCCATCCCAGCCCTCCTGCAGGATGGAGAGCGGGTCTAAGGGTCCTTTCCATGGCCGGGAAACTCTACAGGAGAATGGGGGTCCCAACCACAGGGAATTAATTCATGGTTAACACGTATCTGCCAAACTGGATTTGTGACATGGGAAACACCAATTATTAGAAGCTGCCTACGTGTCTTTATCAAAAATTAATCACTAAATTTATTATACGTTGTACGCGTGTATGTTAAAATTACACACCGTGACGGTACAGCACCGTTTTCTGAACACAGGAGCTTCCGTTACCTCAGGCAGCATTCCCTCTTGAAAAGTACCATTTCTCATAAAAAATCAGCGGCGTGAAAGGGCACCCTCAGCTCTCCACATATGGCGGAGACTCTTCATTTTTATTTTCCTCTTTTTTTACCTGGGCAAACAGTTAGTGACAATAAGTAGATGGACACATCGTTTTATGTCTCTAATTAAGAGAATTTTCCAGGGTAACTATGCTTGTTCCCATTCTCTCCCCAATTTCTCATTATTTCATAGCGAGGTCTCTAACGGTGCCAACCTGTGCCATAAGGAAAAATAGTCTCCCTAAAGAGAGGGGAAGCTGGAATCCTGAAGTCATACTGAAACGTGTTTATATTCATTCTTTCCTTTCATTATGTAGAACTAATAAAAAATCTTTTTGTAAAACCAAAAGATTGTACCAATATTTTAAAAGGAAAATTATGAAAATCTCTGGGAGTGTTTTTTCAGAAAGGGTCTCTTATATAGTCTGGTTTTGACCCAGTCTCTGCCTTCTGTTTGATTGTATAGGTTGTATTAACATTTTCATGATTTCATTTCTATGTATTTAAGGAAAACTTTTTCATAGGAAACTCAGGAAATGGTCTCACAAGATTTAGAATTGAAATTCAGTGTTTTTAGTAACTAAAAAGAGAGTCTTCCCAATTTATCTTCAATTTGTGTGGGTCCTGTTGAATACATATAGAAAAATACATATTTCTGTGTGCAAAATTAATAACACAAACTATTAACCCAAAGGGGCGCTTTTCATATACAAAAGTGTGTTATTCTGAGTTGTTTAATTTGGGGAAGGGAACATTTGTCCCTTTTTTTCTTTTTTTTTTTTTTTTTGTTGACTGTCAGACTTAGGAATTGCCTTTGCCTAAGCAAAGAGTTAAACTCACAGTCAACATGATTGTAAAAATAAATAGACTTTTAATATTTTTTTAATATTTTCAGATGCCCTTTGGCTTTATTCAGGCACATAAGAAATCCCTACAATGTCTATGAATCTGCATAATTTCTCAGTTTTTATCTGTCTATTTATTTATTAATCATTATTTATCTATTCATTTATTTAATATTATTTATTAATTTATTATTTAATTTATTTCTGTTTATTTATTTATTTATTTATTTATTTATTTACTGTGTCCTTCTTGCAGTGCAGTTGTCCGGTCAGCGTTCACGCGCAGGAGAGTGGCTGGAGAAGTCCTTGAAGAACCCGACCTCAGCAAGGAAATCTGTTGGCTGCCGTGGGTGGGGGCTCGGGATGGGGGACCTGCCCCCCAGTCCGGGCCTTTCCCCACTTTCTCAAGAGAATACCTGACATCACTGTCATTTAACTGTCATTTAACAGTTTTTAATTTCTTCACTTGCGTTGTTCCTTCAAGGTGTGGCTTCCTGTTATTTTTTCCTTAAAAAAAATTAAAAATTAAAAATCTATTACTGAATATGAGAGAACAGAGGTTTTCAGTATTCTTTGTGGTCTAGTTCCACCTATTTCCTCGGTGTGACATTAGCAGGGGGTTAAGCATCCTGGCTTGGTTTTCTCAGGATAATTGTGAATCTCCTGGGGGGAGGAAGAGGTGAAAGCCCATCCTCAGCATCTGCGCTGCTCACTCAAAAGACCCCAGATTTCATCAAGTTGAACTGATTACTCTTAAAAAGGGCAACACTTAAATTCATGTAGAACAGACCTTCCTGCCCTGGGAAATTTCTCCTTATGTGACAGGTAAATCAGATATAGAAAACTATGCTTATTAATTATCATCTGGTAGGTCCTCATTACCGGATTACCTTTAGTCTGAAAACCAAGCCAGCACAGGGAATGCACTTTTTTTTGCCCCCTCTCTGTGCTTTGAATGATGATTTGTTGACTTTATTTGATACCGGCAGTCGCGTGGTTGGGGGCGGTGGAAAGGGAGTGTTACCTTGGGGCTTTTGGCTTACAGGCAGGAGACTGTGGCAAGTAGGCCAAAATTGTCTCACTCCTTGAAGGAAAATCCATTAAAGAGAATCTCAGCCCTTGAATGTTGCCAGTGGTGTGCTGCATGGAGAAAAAAAAACCTCCATCAATACAACTCCCCAAAAGACAGATCTCTGCCAAGTATCACTTGGAGATGCTGCGGGGCTTGGGAATTGGCCCCTCAGTAGAGGTGCTGAGATTTCTCTCTTTGGAAAGGTAGACTTTCAGCCTATGGAAACGAATGGGAGATGAACACGTACGCGGAGGTGAAATCCACCAAAAATACTACCAGGTGGGCAAATCCAGCAAACAGCACCGAAAAGTGTTCTCAGTACTCCAAGGACTTCTCGCTCAGTGACAAATAGTTGCAGTTTGAACTTCTCTTATGTTACTAGTACTGCACTATATTAACTGATAAGTCAACTACAATACAGAAGATAGACTGCTCAATAGTATCCAATGTTTTGTTGGTTTTCCTTAATATACATATAAAAGTAAAGATAGCTAAACTGGATTAGTTGAGCAATTTTTACAACAGAAGTTGGTTCATGCTTCAAAACAAAAGTATCAGGTCTCGCTGAGTTACAGTTGCTAAAGCTTTATAACTTCTAAAAATTAACATTCTAGAAAGCACAGACAGAAATAAAATATGAGAACTTTAATGTCAGAGTCTGTTTGGTTTTTTTTTTTCCCTTAATATGTTTCCTGGGATTAGTAAGTGTATGTTTATCCTACTGGGAGTCCATGGAATATAGATTCCCATTTCCAGAATGGATAGTCCTGAAATTTGGGAGCATCATTTCAGAGGTACTGTAGAGCAGACAGCTTTTAATGGTCAAATAACTTACAAATAGTTATCTGGAAACCAGCGGTATAAAACCAGCTAGCCAATAGGTACCTGAGAACACCGCGCTACCTGGGGCATCATTGCGTTGCAAAGGGACAAAATCTGATTTGCAGCAAGGGAAAAAAAAACACTCTTGAAATATGAGGCTACTCAATGAAGGGCATGATCCTAAATTTGGATGTTTTACCCATAAAGACACCCAGCTGCAGAAAGGTTTATATGAGAAAGAGCTTCAGGCAACATCGCCTGACTCAAACCAAAAACGCTGCTCTGGAAGGAAGCGACAGTGACTACAGATTTTCTCTTCAACCTGCAGCAGCGGCTCTGAACAACATCTGAAGTGTCTTGACGAAAATTTGGGTTCCTCACACAGTTTTAGGTATCAGGGCTAGCTACTTAGAACTTAAACTTCCACTTAGAACTTAAACTTCCACTTAGAACTTAAAATGCAGGGAGTGATTTTTCTGATGAAGTCCACAGGGACAATTCTCAACCAAGTTAAGTGAAAAGGGAATAAATTTGGAGAAAATGAATTTGCAAAGAAGGCTTCTTTGCCTCCCCCCCCTTTTTCCCTCTTTTTTTTTTTTTTTTTACAATTTGTTTTACCATTTTCTTTGTCTTCCATGGTCCTTCTGCAAACAGCCGTCCAGCTCCACGCCGAGCAGCTCTGTGTCCCACAGCTGGGTGCTGCCTTGCATGGGGCGCTGCCAGGCACCAGTAGAGATGAGGGACGTACTGGTGGGCTGCAGGCACCTCGCACCCCTTCTCTTGTCGCTACAATATTGGAAGTGTCTACAGATGAACCCCCTTCCTCGCCGCTCCCATAACAGCGACCACTGACTGGGCGAGGAGATTAAAGCAGGAGAAAAAAAAAGGAATAAAACCAGCAGACCTGGGAATATATTCCATTAAGCATTCTATTGTACTTGCCCCAAAATGATATTCTTGGGAATTTACTCAACATTTTATTACTTGCTGTATTTAAAAATATATACTTCATCCAACTCTTCTTTACACAGTGGTGCTGCTAAACATTTAGCATATTTTATGCGTTCAAATAAACTTGAGAGTGTGGTTTGCAATGCTAAAGAAAAGGTAGCAATTTACTGGCAGAACTAGATTTCACACTTGTAGGCTTTACACAGAGCCTGACATTGTTTCAGATTGCTAATTGTAAACCTAATAACTTTTCCAAAGAGCACAGAAGTCTTATTTCACATCTGTGAAACCAAGATTTAATATCACAAGTGGCCGTAAGCAGCAAGAGTCCAGGGTCTGAAGGCATGACTAAATCTAAGAATTTCCAGTATCTAAATAAAACCGGTTAAAAAGCGTGCAACTACCCGGAGTTTGGGCCAGTGCTGGTGAGCGGAGATGGAGAGGGGTAAGGACATTGACAGCCAGGCGTCTCTGGGAGCTGCTTCAGACTCCAGCATCTACAGACTCTACAGCAACGGTTTTCATGGGACCTTCCTGCCTACAATAGAAAATTCAAGGGCTACAAAGATGATGAGGAACACCTCTCTTATGAGGAAAGGCTGAGGGACTTGGGTCTTTTTAGTCTGGAAAAGAGACGACTGAGGGGGGATCTTATCAACGCTTATAAATACTGAAAGGGTGGGTGTCAGGAGGATGGGGCCAGGCTCTTCTCAGTGGTGCCCAGTGACAGGACAAGAGGTAACGGGCACAAACTTGAGCATGGGAAGTTCCACCTAAACATGAGGAGGAACTTCTTTGCTGTGAGGGTGGCAGAGCCCTGGCACAGGCTGCCCAGAGAGGTGGTGGAGTCTCCATCTCTGGAGACATTCCAACCCCGCCTGGACGCGTTCCTGTGCCACCTGCTCTGGGTGACCCTGCTCTGGCAGGGGTTGGACTAGATGATCTCCAGAGGGCCCTTCCAACTTCTATCGTTCTGTGATTCTGTGTTAAAAAAGTGCCATCTCCATTTTCTTTTAAAAATTGTTGTCGATGAGTGCATATTTCAAAATGTTCTTTAAAAAATTGGGGAAAGGACATCTTATACCTCCTTTGGTCATTTGCCTGGGTACAGGTTTAGCTGAGGCCACTTCCAGCTGAGCTTATCAGCCACTCCAGGGTTTTGCCAGAGACATGATAAAATGTCGCCTTTCTGGGGGGATTGCTGCTTGCAATGACGCTTGCTCTGCCCATGCCTGGGAAAGAGGGACCCTGCGGTCACCCTTGAAAGCCAGGCCCCAGCATCACGCCAGGCACGCTCACGTCTTCTGCAGACACAGCCCACAACTCGAGCCCTCTGAGCCAAGCCAGAATAGTTAAACTTGTCGCCATCTCAGAATTAGAAAAGTGAATTTAATCTCGGGCTGTCAGCTCAAATTTTCCCCACAGTTTTATGGAACAGCCTTATTTTCCCACAGGAAAAAACTATGGGCTTCTAGCAAATCTCGGTAAGGAGTTATTTTGTTTGCTTTTGCAAGACTATCAACAAACCACACTATGTAAGCTCATCTTTAATTGTGAAACTTCTCCTATCACGCATTTTCCAGCCCCAGAGAAGCAAAGCCACCTAATGTGAAATGTTAACGTTTACAGGCTTTGTCCTTTGGATGCCATTAAGCTCTCCATAGATGTTTTAAGGTAACTGTGTGTAACGGCCACTGTTGTTGTAAATTGGCCTGAGCCCTATGGAAAACCCCCAGACATGAAGGAAATTTTCCACCGACTTCATTCGGCATTGTCTCCACGCCAGCGACACAGGACGAGCCCCGGGTTGGCTTATCACCGCAAAAGGATAAGAGGAAAAGTTCTTCAGTTGTCCTTCGTCACGCAGCTCCTCTTGGAGCTGGGGACTGTGGTTAGACACAGAACAACCGAACAACTGCTAAAGGTTGAGAAAACAAAGCTGTAAACCACACGCGTGACTTTTCCCCCTCTTGCATAGACTGGTAAGGATTGCTCCGGCCGCACGGTTGTGTTTTAAGGCAAAACGAGCTGCATTGCCAGCGTGACTGTGTGCTGAGGCACGGTAGGAAGAGAGCTTGTACCAGCAATGGAAAGCACGGCAGAGACCTTTCCATGCACGTCAGGTTGTTTGCAAAGCAGGACCATCGCGGGCACTGCATTAAACAAGAGTGTGGGACAGAGGATGTGCCAGATGATTGTAGAATCGTGGTTTGTGTTGGAAGGGACATTTTAAGGGCGTCTAATCCAACCCCCCTGCAATGAGCAGGGACACCTTCAACAAGATCAGGTGGAGCTGGCAAAGGTGGCTTTTTCCCCAGGGTGGCTGGCTGTCCCTCCTTCGTGGCCGGTGTCGAACAACCATTGGCTCTACCGAGCGGAGCCGGGGCTGGCACAGCCGCATTCCCAGCTCCTGCCCCCCCTGCCCATGGCGCTGGGTGCACATCCACCACCCCGGGCTTCTGCTGCTGTGTTTTTTGCATTTTTCTGCATATATTCAGGTTATCTGACTATAAATGGTATTTTGCTCTTAACAGTGAGTGTTAATCTCTGTGGAAATAGACAGGTAAAGACAAAAATGTGCTTTTCTAGGAGTTTAAGGGATTTCCATGTGACAAGCCACTTTCTGTTATAACTGACAGAAGTTTTTACAGCCTTTTACAGCTTTCGCAGCTTTTATTTCATACAGCCTGTGTGAGCAGCTGGGGCAGGAAAATGGGGATGATTCTTCTGTGGATCTTCCTACAGGTGCTTCTGAAGAGCAGCGTAACAAATATATGGTTTTACCTGGACAAATCCACCAACTCCCTGTGTTAGAAAGACTTGAGGGGTGGTCGGATGGTGGTTGCCCCGTCCAGCCATGAGGGAACATGTCTGACAAAACTGTGTGTTGGAGTTACTAGCATGACCAAACTGTAGAAACCTTCCTTTTTAGCCCTGCTGACACGTTTTTATCATCTTAAACAATAATTTTGTGCTGTGTAACTAATACTCTACAACCACATTTCCTTTCAGAATGCTCCACTAAGTCACTAAAGGGCTGGCTTTAATTAAGAGCGAGGTCAGAAATACAATTATATATGAAGGTACGTGGAAGAGAGAGAGCAAAGACGCAGAAGGTTCGTAGCACACGTGTTGATGCGGGGAGATGAGTGGCGGTTTGCTGCAGGCGGGTATTAGTTTTCATGAAAGGGCTGGGGAAATCCCCCAGGCTGTCGGGGCGCTCGTACTGGGAAGGAGCTGAAGTTACAGTAGGAGAAAAACTTCTGATACGGGATTTCGAACCCCTCACATATCAGCTTCCTCGGGCTGGTGCCCTGCTATCGTTTTCCAAATCGGGTACCGTATATCAGTACCTAAACGCCCTAATTGCTTTCCCAGGAAAGGTAACAGAAGGTAAGCAGTATATCTAACTGCACGAACCTTATGTTATCTTTATTAAAACAGGCTACAAAATTACCTATATTGTATGCCTGGGAAGATTTTTTGACATATTCGGTGATGTGCATGTGTTAAAATAATCATCTAGAAAAAAAAAAAAACCAACACTCAGGGTATCAGAAAAGTCGCTTGCTTTTTAAATTATTGCTTCTAAGCAATACTAAGAAAACTATGGACCGGAACGTAACTTTTCAGTGCTGGTACTGAAACCTGAAGAAATTTTTCACATTAAAAATAATTGCATCTGCTAATGAACAAAATTAAGCGCAAAGAAACCTCCATCCATCGTACATTTTAGCAACGGGCTTATATTTTTCCCCTCGCAGATGTTACAATAAGGGTGTCAACACTTTTATTTCTTTGTCCGTAAGTTTAAAATTATGGCTGCTCCATGAATTGCTAACGTGCTCAGAAGACGCGGGCCCAGCTGCAGTGCACATGAGTTCAAGCTCCTGCCCGGGCCTCATGTTTCACCATGACCTCAGTTTCCTGTGCTGAATGGGAACCAACGCGAGCGAGCACTTGTAAAACTGTTTTTGAAGAGTGAAGTTATGAAGAGGTGCTGCAGTGTCAAACATCTGTTTCATCCATTACACTCAAATAGCAGCGGTGACTGTACAGTAGGGCAAGAGCCGTCAATAAATTAAAATCCTCTCGTGGCCACGCTCTCCTAACTCTCTTGAGCTGCCTGGCTCTTGTGCCAATTTGAACCACGAAATAAAGAGGCAAAATAAGAAAATGGGAATTTTGCTTATTCCGAGGTAGCCCCTCGCTCCACTGGTAAACAGGGATTTCTTACACAGTTACTGGGTTACTTTCAGGGTAAGCAACTTGTGCCTTCATCGGCCAATTAATATTTGTAAGCGCTCGTGGCCGAAACTGGTATTTCAACTTGTCTTAAAAAGTATTCTTTGCTTTTATTGTCGTTTTTTGGTTAAAGTAATAGCGGGAGAAAATAAGTAACATGTCTTTTTTAGAAAGCTATGCAGTTACAGATGTATAAGTACTGAAATTCTATATTTATGATTTCTGGAACCCAATACAGCTAATTACATTAAGATATGTCCCGTAACTGCACCGCATATCTCTTGTCAAAATTGGCATGTACGCTAATTACCTAAGGAAAAATACATGCTAGTTTAATAGGACAGTCGTTCCTTGTGATAAAATATAAGTTGTATTCCAGACAAGATATGTTACGCAAACCAAACAAAATCTGAAAACCAGAGATCTATTTATAGCCAGGAGGGGGGTGGGGGTCTGGGAACTAAAATATCAAACCAGGCAGTCTGAGAAAATGTTAAGAGGCTGCGAAGTTGTTCACCTCGGGGTTATTGGTTCAAATATTGCTGGGATTAGTCATGTTCACCAGAAGCCGTTACCACCTCCTGGATCTGCAGCAGTCTGCATGGAACGGGCTGCTGGGCTGTGGATGGTGTCCAAAACGCAGCCCCACGGCCACCAGGAACCACTTTGGCCCTGCTGGCCACCATGTCAGCTCTTGGTCCTTCCCGTCCTGACAACCTCCTCTGTTTTCTCCGGTCCCTGTTGCAGCAACATAAATCCATCTGAGCAAAAGCTTTGGTCCAGCCTCCTCAACTGCTGGTATCATCATACCATCTGGTTTGGTTCTTCTGTCTTTCTTTCAGCTACCTGTGTGGGGAAAACAAAAAATTAATATGAGAAACATAGATGTGTAGCAGCATATCAAAACACTACCCAGTGGTTTAAGAAGAAAAATGGAGAGGCTGTTGGTCCCTGTTGGGCCTGGAATGGTTTTGGTAAGGAAAAATGAAGCTTTTGAGCTTTGTTAAAGACACCAGGATAAATGACCGGCATGTTCAAATGTGCCAAACCGAATACTTTCCAAGGTATTTTTACCTCCCAGATGTGTTCTATCATTCAGATCCCCCATCCTAATTACCTCAGACTTAGTGCCATGCCAAGGTGGCCATATTACCCTCGGACCCTCTGCATCCCCATCACCTTTCCCTTCAGCGGTACCATCCACAGGCAGAAGAACATGCAGGACTTAATCACAAAATTGGCGTAAAAATACCAATTCTCACCTGGGTTTGCAAAGGATCCTTAACCCCTAGTAGAGACCTGGCCTCCCCTCTGGCTGCAGAATGCTCTGCAGCATCTTCAGCAATTCGGCTTCCCGACCCAACGCCATGCCAGAAGAAAGAGGACTGTTGCAAGGGCACCTGTTTCCCAGCCAGTGGCCAAAATACTCTCCAAAATCACCAGTAAACTTTGTAACGAGACATTGCGATTGCATGTCCATACAGCCAGGGAAAAAACCCAACAACTTAAATTCAAGGAGATTTTGGGTTTAGTGGACTATATCTCACATAATACAACATAATCTATTCAGAGTGAACATACATCTTCAGAGATCTGCTTCGGCTGGAAAAGTAGCCTCTAGAAAAAAAAAAAATTAGAGATGTTTTTGTGGCTGGAGTTTACGACATAAACAAAAAGAATCATCTTGTGAAAAAATGTTTGGCTAGCAAGTGCAATAAATATCGTATACTCCCTGCACGGCTGTGGTGGAAGTCATTGGGTTCAGACAGAGCAGGGCGCTGATTTAAACTTAACAAATGGAAAGGTGTCTGAAAATTCAAGCAGTCTTCTTCCTAGTTTGCTGCTGAAGATGGTCTGCAAAGCAAACAGTTCAGTCACCAACTTTTCCGTAAACTCATTCCTTTACAGTAGATAAAGATTTAAGACCTAGTGTTGGAACCCGCACCATGAGAGACAGAGATAACAAAAATGTTCAGTTTTTCAAAATGTTTTAAGGATTTACACATCTTCCTCTGGTGCAAACTGGAATCATTCCACTGCCTGACCAGTTTGACTAGGAATCCTGCAAAAGAACAAGTAAAAGACAAACATCAAGCAAAACAAAACTAGAAATTCTTGGCACGTGGGGATTTGTGTTGGCCAAATGACGAGACTGAATCCCAGAATCTCTGTTTGGAAAGGACATGAAGTCATTGTTCAAATGTGCACATAAACTGGATCTAGAGGGATAAGATTAAAAAAATTTACAGAGTTCAATCTCATAAAACTATCAATTATACAGGACTGTTTGTGTCCATTTCTGTGAATTTTTCTGTAGAACAAATGTTTTCCTTTACTTCTGGGTAGACCATGGAGCTGGCATAAAAACTGGTATGCTACTATAAACAAGAGGCTAAAGATCTGCTTAGCAAACATATTGTGGTTTCATTCAGAGAGCAGTTATCGCAGGAGAAATGGGGTTGGCTGCTGTGAAATAGGTGCACGGATGGAGACTTTATGAATCCATCTGCCATTTTTGCAGATGAATCTTTTTGCCATTCTGTGAAAGCAATATTTTGAGTGTTGGGAAAGTGGATTTTCTTCTTCTGGGACCGTACAGTGTCTTCTTTTTATGGTACTTAATTTCATTTAAGTTAGAGGTCTTAAAGCTAGATGAGATAAATGCAGGTTGAAGTGTGCTCTGGGTGAAGCATCCTACTGCACTTTGAGAAGGACATGGCTTGTGTCTCACATTTCTCTGTTTAGACTGAAAAAAAAACTAAGCAAATACCAAAATTTAGAGATTTTGCTTTTTGTCCAATATTCTCTACAATCACCGAAATATAAAACAAAGACAAAAGTTGTGGCTATGGAAACCTCGTATTCCTCCTCCAGCATTTGCCAAGGTTGGACATGGCAAGATGCTTACTGGGTGGTGTGTGACATTTCTGGTGCCGTGGGAGAGGAGCTGGTGAGCCGCAGAGTGCCATAAATTTTAGTTTAAATCATCCAAAATCATTGTGATATGGTACAGTCCGCATCTCTCCTTCATCTCTGCTTTCTAAGTGACCTCGTTTAATTTTCTAGGAAGCTGGGTATTAAAGGATGCTGCTCGCTGCAGGTCCGTGGCTATTTGATTGGCCTTTTGTGCTGATGCAACGTCTCTGGATTTGCCTGGCCCCAAACTCTCCTTCCTAATAGGAAAAATAATAATAATAATAAAAAAAAAAACAACAAAACCCACAAGTTTCAAAGTGGATCGTGGTGGTATTCTCAATGCCACATTTCACTCCAAGACCAGCAGCACTGTTGGACCTTGTTAAAGCACTTTTACAATTGCCTGCTTCCTTAAAGCATTAAATTCAGCGATTCCTTCTGGCTCGTTTCTCATGGTCAGCTTTTTGAATGCGTTCAGAAATTTCAAACAGTAAAGCAGCCTAATAAAAGGAGTTTGTGCGTGTGGAGAAGTCTGTCTGCCTGAATTTGCTGATGAACCACCCTGTTCCCTCAAGCTTACTCCTGCACGGAATTGATCACCAGGTAGCTGAATTCGGGGGACAAGGCGGAGGTTAAAGCTGATGGATAGCCAATGTTCTCTCCAACCTGGTGTGTTTCTAACACAAAATATTCACTTACATCGGAATACTGTTTTCGTGATCTGTAGGAAGTAGTCATGGGCAAATCTCAAAAGGTGGAGTGGTTTTGTTGCCTGAACGATGCTCTTTAAAAAAAAAGAAAAAGAAAAAAAAAAAAGGGGGAAATCAAATGCTTGTCAAAAGCCTATCTAACTTCTTCACTGTGCCAAATTGGGTTGGAAACTCATGAGAACGTCTCTCCTGTGAGACTTCTGGTGCTTCCTGCCTCGGCTCGTGTTGTAAATGTCACAAGCACTTACACAGCTTTTCATGTGGTATTTCAACACCCCTGCCGCCACGCTCGGCTGGGATTCAGCGGCAGAGAGATGCTCAAAAGCACAAACCACTGGAGAGGATGGAAAGAAACAGAGGGGTTCCTTGTACAGGTTGTTTTATTTATCGTTTAATTTGCATTTTTGCTAGAATACCAGTATGTAATTTGAGTTTGAATGCTAAGTGGCAATACCATTGTTTCAATTTCACTTTTTCTACTTCTCCTTTGCCAGAAACCCGGACACAGCCGCTCGCAGAGAGAAGCCTGGATGCCTCTGCCCAGGGGCAGGCACGAAGGCTGGGGGAAAGAATGAAACGTTATAGATTAATTCACAACGCGGGAAAAGTTGACTCCCGTCCCAGCCCTTCATTCCCATGGTTTTTAAGACCACGTGTGGGTTTTTTGCATAACCGCAGACGGTATCGGGTTGGTGCCACCGACTGGAAAAGGCAAAGCGATACCTCCCGGCTGCCAGCCGCGGAGGAGGAAAGGTCCCGTGCAGCCGGAGGAACGGCCAGCCAAATGAAAGGTTAGCAATTTGTCAGGTTAAACAAACCTCTCAGCGTTTCCCATTCGTTATTTGAAGTCCTGTCAAGTTATGGAAAAGCATTTTAATTAACAACTCTCAGATTTTAAAATAAAAATCAATAAGACACACATATTTAAGCGATGTCCAGAGTTTTCCTCCAAAGTTACAGTTTGACAGATTTCCATTAAGTTTATTGGCCTGAGATGATGTGATTGTGTTTTAATATGAAGAATTAATAAAAAATATATGAACTTATATTTATATAACCCTGTACAAAAGGGTCAATGCATTTCCCACTCTAATTTTCTTCACAGTTTAGATTTAAATGAATTTGATTCTTCAAGGAAAAGCATCATGACATAAAGAAATAACCCCCACACTCTTTGGACTCCCACCACCCACATTCACCAAAAAAAAAAAAAAAAGAAAAAGAAAGAGCAGCAAAAGGAAAAAGTAAAACAGACTATCTTAACTTGTACTGGCTTCATTATTCTCTAGATAAAAGGCTACTCAACATAAATGAGGACTCTGAGTTCAAACTTTTAAAGAATTCACATATTTACATCAATTTTTAAAAGGTTTTATAACTAATGAACTCAGATTTCTTTTGGCATGGCATAAAATCCATTTGTACAGTTTTTAATTAAGAATGCAGCCTACGCAATTAAAATTAAGGGTAGAGACTTCATCAGATGTCCTGTGAGAACCCCAGTCGAAAAAATTATGTTAATGCTGTATGTCCTAAAAGCATTCTCCGAATGTTGGAAACACTTTACGAGGAATTATTTCTGCTATACAATAAGGATTTATTTAAAGTTGAAAATTAGGAGCTTTTAATTTCGGAGTGTTAGGACCTTGTTTATCACTAATCTCTTTGGCATTTGCTACATGCTTTCAAATCAGATAGGATCTTTTAAAACCATCTGCATTTTCCTAAAAATATGTAAATGTGTATAAATGTGTGTGTGTGTATATAAATATATATATATACTGAGACATGCACACAATCTATAATGCAAATAATGCACACGCAGTCAAGGGAATTCCTAATGTGAATTTTAATATTTAAAGTGACAAGAGCCATTATTGGGAATATTAAGACACTTCTTTGTTGAAATGATTAAAATTGCATTTGAAATAATGAACGAAATGCACACATAAAAATCGAAATCACTAATTTCAAAGGTTTCCATAAGTTGTATTGGAAAATGAAGTTTAATGTAATTAGAAGGTGTTAAATGATTTCCCTAAGAAAAGAGATTTCTCTTTAGGAAGTGATGCAGCGCCATCAATAAAGGGATGGGTTTTCCCATCTCCAAAACTCTCCGGTTCAGCCTGGAAACAACTCCTTTAGCACTGACTAAATGGGATTTTTCAGTGTGGGAGACACCCAAGGAGGAACACAGATAACAAGCCCAAGGCGTGTGCAAGCGAGATGATACCAAGACAAAACAAAAAGACACGTGATACCCTGCTATGTAATGCCGTCCGCTCCCCTCACGTTGGGTGCGGGGATTTTCTTTCTTCTCTTTTCCTTTTTTTCTTTTTCCTTTTCAACATGGCTTAATGCAATAAAAATGTTTTATATTTAGAAGAGTAACAAGGGAGCTGAGGCTTAGCTTTGGAAGGCAAGCCAAATTTCATAAGGATTTTAAAGTGTAGAATAAGAAGGTTTGGCTCACAGGAGAAGTCGTTTCCAAGCCAAAGACCTGACATGAAGAAATGTGCAAAGAAGCGAGGGGGAGACAGGTTTTGGGGAGGAAAGAGGCCGTGGTGATGGAAGCGAACCAGGCAGGAAGGAGTGGAGGATGTGATGGCCATGACTCATGCCGGTGAGCTGCTGAACACACAGGGAAGACTCCAGAGGATGGGCAACCACTCACTCAGTGGTGGTCACGTGAAGAGCATTTTATAAAAAGAAGTGATTAAGGCTGAAATCCATAGGTTTTAGTACTTGAATTCAACAGTTATTTTAGCGTGGAAGTAGGACAAAATAAGGTGCTTTTCACTCAAGGGAGACATCACCAAAATTCAGCTGCGGTTCTCAGGTTGATGAGTTTTGTAGTCTCAGCTCTGTTACTTGTAGCCGGTACAGCTCATAAAAAAGCAGTTTTAATCTTTGGTTTAGCTAGCAGACATTAGTCAAAAAGGAAAAAAAAAGATGCCCGCAACTGAACTGAGTTATAGGTGGCTCTTATCTTTAGAGAGGGTAGTCAACAGCTCCCCGCTAAATCATAAATAGCAAAATGCTTACATTGCATCCACCACAGAGGTATTTCTCCTCTAATTTACATCACTTCAGCTTTTCCACTTTCAGTGGAGCTGCCCGAGATTTACATGCTTATGAATCAGAGCAGAATCAGGCCCCCAAATAGATGCATGTGGCCAAAGATAACATTCTGGCCACAAACCTCATTTTTGTTCTTTCCTCCACCCACAAGCCAATAAAATTACACAAGACCTGGGCCTGAGAGGCCCCCAGATCCGGGCCAAAAATAAATACAAAAATACAATAAAATTTTAATGTGGGGGCCTCGTGCAATCTTTAACTAGTGCAGTATTTAACTGTATGAACAAAAGATGAAACAGCAGCCAAGAAATACATTTCACCTATAATTCCACCAAAGAACAGAGGAAGAAAGACCAAAGAAAAGGAGGAAAAATCATTCCATAAAATAATAGTAATACTCAGGAACTTTAAAATACCCATAAAATTACAGTACTACATTATTAGTGCCCAGTTTAGATGTTCTTTGAGTTTGTCAGAAGCATTTGATGAAAGGCTGTCAAGAGTTTCAAAATGAGGGGAATAAAGTGAGGCCAAGGAAAAAGAACTATTAAGAATATTAAAAGCAACGTGCCTGACCCAGCAGTGCCAGTGCCCGAAAAGCCTAACGAGGCATGTCTCGGCCTCCAGGAACATCTTGTCCTGACAGCAGCATCACACCGCTGCTGGGGATTCCTGCAGCAGACGCAGGTTTAATTTCCCAAGGGTGGCCCCACCATGAGATGGTATCGGGGGGAATGTGTGGGTCAGCCTGGGCTGCCCCTGGTCCTGTGGCCTCACCAATGCCGTGGTTTCGCTGAGTCAATGCCCGAAAGTCCTCCTAGCATCAATCCAGGAGCTTGAGCATCATGAGTGTCTTAATCCAGCCTGAACAGCCAAACCAAGTTAAACCAACCCAACCCAACCCAACCCAACCCAACTGAACCATCGGGGAAGCAGCGCGTGCCAACCAGTCCTGCAGTAACGTCTTACTCCAAAGGTCTGCACAGTTTGTCCTTCAGGCATTCCCAGCTTGCCCAGAACTGGGTGAACCTCTGAGAATTAAAGAGAAGTAGTAATGCACTGCGAAAAAGCCTGGGGTTAATAAGAAAAAATGCAGAACTAGGTCTTTTTCTTTCTAATTAAGACTGTAGGAGTTGCCACCAAACTGGAAGGGTTATTGGCCTTATCGGGGCCAGCCTGGTCTCTCCAGAGGAAGGAGTGGGCAAGTCTGCTCTAATTTGCCTTCAGGAACGTACCCTGCAAAACTGCAATAGTCAGAGCTTGTGTCATAAATACATGGAACTTATTTTAATGTAATGATTTATAATTTATACTGCTGGATGATCTAGTATGACTCTTCCTCAGATCTTACCCTGATTTGGCAAAATACCAAAGCTTGTGTTTTGTTTCAGTGCGATTTTAAGCAGATGCTTAAAACTCTGTCGAGCACTTGTTGATGGGAGCACTTTAATTTCTCTGGTCTGATAATGAGAATATTAAAAAAAAATTAATTATGTTTACCCACGGCCTTTTAATTTGCAAGTTCAGTGAGAAATTGTAACAGAAGAGGCTTTTCCTGTCACGAGTGGTTTTCTATTTATTGCTGCTGGACATGCCACGAGCGTGGTCCCTCGGAGCACTGCACTGGAATTTGTATTTTATATCAAATCCACCTTTGGCTTGCTGGACCTCTCATTTGCCTGTGCCTCAGTTTCTTCAGCTGTAAAAGCTGGATAACGGACCCGACACCATCGGAAAAGTGCTGTGAGAGCTGGGATAAACAGTTTGTGCTAGCACGGGGTATTATTATCTCTATTTCAGCCTCAGGTGGATTTATTTTTTTTTCCCAGGGTTATTAGGCAATTGATAATCCCTCAGATAGAAACAGAGAAATGAAAAAGCAGTAGGCCAACAGGCTTCTTTTTTCTGGATTCGTTTTCCCATGTTTAGCTTGTAATCTATGTATGGAAGTAAATGTGCTGTCAAAACCAGAGAGGACCGGAGAGCGGAGAATGCTAACGGTGACTACGTGTGCTCCTGAAAAAGATATAGTGCAGACCGAGCAGTCAGCAGACTGTACCATCAATTCCCCTCTAAACCATGACCTGGAGAAATCACCTTCGAGTTGACAGGGGCTTAGGCAATATTTCAGAATCTGGTCAAGATTTTACAACACCAGATACTGTTTCATTCTCCGGGCTTTCTCTGACCAAAGAATTTTTAAGTAGGGCAAACTGTCAAGTATGCAGCGGTTTTGTAAAGCAGACTGCAAGCCAAAGAAAACTCGACCGAGAACACCACATTTATTGATAAAGGGCCTGCACAGCAATAACGAGATGGACAAACGCTGTAAGAAAAAACAAAGGCTGGTGTGGTTTGAGGGGGGGAGACGGGGACGGGGGTCTGTCAGGGCACGGCTGGGCTGATGCTGCGCAGCTTCCCAGCGAGCGTTGTTACTACGGCCATAAAGTCATGCCTTGGCTTCGGAAAGCTGCAGTCACTTTGGCGTAAAAATGTAAATCAGCACAGATGCAAGTTTGCTCGAAGACTTTTCCCATGCTGGAGCGTTTTTGCGTTTCCTGCCAAAGCCTGTGTTGCAACCTTTGGCATGCAAGTGTTGTAAGGTTGGGGTGTTTGGTTGTTTTTTTTTTATAAAACTTCGTGATAATCGGGAGCCAGAACTCATATTGTAGCAATCTTGCGGCACTCCAAGTTCAGTCATTCAGCAAAAAGTTATGGATTTCTTCTACTGCTTAAATGAAATGCCTCCATTTCTCTTAATTGTTTCTGACACTTCACTCATTATTCCCTGAGCCTCCTCAAAGGACGTAAATAGCTCATAATTCTCTTGCGAGAGCAAGTGTGAGCTGAGGAAATATAAACACCACGGCATCGCTATAACGCGGTCCTCGACGTAGGGACGGCGGGCTGCAAGGAACAAAGCGTTCGAGAGAGATCAAAAAATACATATCCGATACGGTTGGTGGGGCGACTAAAGGAGTTGGGCTGATTTCTCCTCTTCCAGATATCCAGAACTAAACATCAGGAGCAATTAAAAAATTGTGGTCTTTTGTAAATTACTCCCAGAAGAAATCTTGGAAATCTTTCATTTTTAGTCATTTCGGTCCGCTGAACCATAAAGCCATTATGAATGAACAAAAATACTAGAGAGAAAATTGAAATACAACAGTAATTAACGATATGAATATATCAAAATAAACCCCAACTGGCGGGATGGGGCCATCAGACGTTTTAAGAGCGAATTGACTCCCGGCCAGGTAGGGCACCTTTGATCTCATACTTTTTCACCTTGGAGGGACGGAGAGATGAGCAGTCACTGCTGATAGAGGGATGCTTTCATAATTTGTGTCTTTCTCAAAAAAAACCCTATATGCGAGGTGTCCATCTTGTTTACCTTAGAATAATAAGTAATAATTCTCATTTTGGGATCTTCTTTTCTGGTACCGTATGCTAAATGTCAACAAAGGATTATAGGAAAAATCATTGAAAATGTGCAGCTATCACAAATAGAGATTTCCCTATGGGTTCTCTAATACTTTACAGACAAATGTTAAAGATTTATTGCACATGAACATCAAACATGGTTTTACTACAGTTCTCATTTGGATCAAATTGACACATTTTACATTCATTTTAGCCTAATGAGATTCTTTCACTACACATTATATTCCAAGTGACCTCGTACATTAAATTTGTGGCATGGAACAAACCCACTGATATAACAAAGCCCTTTTTCTACCAACTTTTGGAGTTTTTAGAAAAGAAAAGAAACGGTTTAGCAAAATCATAAATCTCGAACACACATTTATTAATTGGTGCTCAAGAAAAAATAACGCAAATACTGTGTAGATTATCACATTTTGCCAAATTTTCGTTTTCAGTGTTCACGCTTTAGGGGTCTTTTGAACTTTGATTATAATCTGAATATTCAATAGTTTGGGCATAATCCCAATTTTTAAATTTACGCCTGAAATATTAACGTGTTCCTGCAGAGTGCCTGGGAGAATTTTGCCTCTGCTGCTCAGGATCAGGCCTCGAATGACTGACCGAATCCCGTCTGCTGGAATCTGACTTCTCATAGCAAGTCCCTGCAAAAACCTTCCCGACAGTTTTACACAATGCAATATTTGCTTTTGCAGACGATTAAGTGATTTATTTAAAAAAAAAAAAAAAAAAATCTGTCCTGGATCCTGGAAAGTCTTTTTTTTTTTTTTTTTTTGGCTTATCAACGTGATTAGTAATGGAATGTAAGTTTTTAACACTGTGCCGTAATGTTGTACCAGGAAAAGGTAGCAGATGACCTTGAAAGGAGGTGAAAGGAAACTAGAAAATGTTAATTAAAATTATTAGTGCTGTTTGAGGTGCTTATCTTGTTTACTGCTAAGGTGTTGCTCCCTTCTGCATAATTAGGGGTAATTTTACTTACTTTCAAGTCTGTAATTTTAAATATCACAAAGTTTTATCTTCCAACAAGAAGTAATTCATTATTGGTTTGTATGTAACTGCTTGATGTTTTAATCAATACATGCAACTTCCACAAAGTCTGTTAGAATTTGTCAGGAGGTTTTATACATCTTTTATAGTGCGGGATTAGGCATGGTATATGAAGCTGAAATCCCATTTAGCAATGAAATTTAAACACAATTCTGTGTTTATGATGTGAAGATATATTTTTACTTGATCTGTCCTTTTACGTTTCCCTTTATCCATGATTATTGGAGGACAATGATATCTGGAAAACAAACCACAGTGAAGTTAAATCCATTTGAACACAAAGAGTTACTGTCAGTTAATCCTAATAGAGACAATACCGATTTTTTAACTAAACTGCTTAAGAAATGAATATGTCTTGCATGCTTTCAATTTGTTTTAAATCCTAATATGCGGAGCTCTTTGCTGTTGTCTAATATTTGCATAAAATATTTAATCTTGTACTTTAAATTAATGATATTAAAGGTCTAAATGTTTGAAAAATGTTGTTGTCAGAACAATGTAATCTTTTCTCTCCAGACTTCTTCATATAATTGTGGTGCCCTTATCCTAATATACTTGTAACCTTCCTCTGCATTGTCCTGCACTGAATGTACTCTTCCAGTACTTTCTTAATTTAGAGATTTCTACACTTTATTTTTTTTTTTTTTTTAATGTCAAGAAGCGGGGCGGGGAAGTTCCTCCGCTCATCGGGACGTGCAGCAGAATGAAATATTCCCCAGAACAGGCTGAAAAATGGAAGGGCACAAGGTAAGGTCTGGACATCAGTGGGGCTGTGGGATGCAGGTGTGGGGCAGGGCCAAGGTGGGGAGATGGGCAACCTGGCCCCGCTCACGGCTTGCTCCGCTCACGTGGGCAAGGGGCATTTTTAATTCTGCCTGCTGTAACGGTTGTGATAAAAATATCACTGCTCTTTTATCTTCAGCAGAGCAATTAAAGACATGCAGGGTACTTGAAGCCCCGTAATTTTTAACCACTGGCATAGTAGGTAGAAAGAAGCATACCATTGCCATGAGGCTTTAATTAAACCATAAAAAAAATTGGAAAATGTCTTCAGGAGTACATATTAAAAAAGGCAAGTAGCTTCAATTCATTTTCTTGAATTTACTGAATATTGAGTAGGTTGAAAGTTTGCTGGCTTAATATAATAACAACTTAATACAGAAGTTGTCGAAGGGAATATAACCTTTTTTTTGGTTGTGCTTGCCCCACTTAAGTCAACTCTGCCTACTAGGGGGTTATGTTGAAGTGGTACAATTAGGTTACTAATTAATTAAACAAGTCAAAGCCAGTGTGTGCTCTGTGAAGCGCAGGTAGGTGGGCGGTTGCGCGGGACCATGTCACTGCCATGGGGCACAGCCAGGCTGGTGCCCTCCATCGCCCGTCTGGAGCAAGGTGAGGAGCCACCGTGATGAAGACATGATTAATCCTAGAGAAGGAGTTACGAAAAGGAGTTTCAATAAAGAAGCAGCAGATGCCAATGTTGGCGCAAAGCTCACGCTTCGGTGGGTGGTCAGAGCTTCATGGTGTTGGTGTCCACTTGCAGTTACCTATGCATAATAAATACAGCCCGTTGTCACATGACTCATATGCATGGGTTAATTGTCACTGGAAGTACAGGGGCTCTTTGTCACCCCAGGGCGGTGCTGCAGAACCTCTGCCGGGCCGGTGGGTCTCCCCGCGGCAGCACACGCGCTGACTTCTGCAGCAAAGGAGAAAACCCACTGACATTTCTGGGGTGCTGCTTTGGTCTGAGAGGATTAGGAGCTCCATGCTGACTCCTGTAATTCCTCAATTACAGCTTCCCCAGCTCTGCGAGGACGTCTGCCGCTGCTCCAACAGCAGGCATTGCCAGCCAGGAGCTGCTCCCCGCCGCCTCTGCAGGAGGAGATGGAGCGGTTCGGAACAGCCCCCTCCAGCGAGAGGAGAGCCAAGGCGCTGGCGCTGCCGGGAAGGGTGCCGTGCCAGCAGCCGGGATGTTCTTGGCAACTCTCTTGCTCTGGAAGGGCTGTTGTTTCACTGGTGTCTGCTCAGAAGCAGTAGCAAGAGCATAGCAGCGATGTTGGGGAAAAAAAAAAAAAAGAATTAATTCAGCTTGGAGAAACAATAGAAGAGGAAGGCAGTAAGGCAAAGAGGCACATGAAGAATCTCAAGAGCAGAAGACAGCAATATTTTCAGGGATTTATGTGGCACTAAAAGGGATGTATTATGGCAAGTAGATGAAAGGACATATTATACTGCCATATTTGATGCATGGCCACATAATCACACTAAACTGAATTTTGAATAAGAATGGAAGAAGATTCCTGTAGTCAGTTGGAACTACAGGGAGAATTTTAATAGTAGACCTAATAATCTGAGAAGGAGCTGCTTTCCTTAGCGGCATGGTGTGAACATTGGCACTGCTGAGGAGGTCAGCCATGGAAAATGTCATGACCCAAGTTGTCAGAATTTCTATTCTTTTGGTTTTTGTTTTTGTTTATTTTTTTATGGTGGATTGGATGACCACCCAAACCCTAGCTGTGCTTCATGGTATGGCCATCCCCGCACTGGGCCACTGCTGACTCAGCAGAAGGTGCAACACATCTTCTGCAGGACCCTGCTTGTCCTTTGAGGACCTCCCAGTCAACTGGTGACTGTGACCAGGCATTTTCTTTGGTTCCATTTGGGTTCCCCAAAGAAGGACAAAACCTCCAAGCACAATGCCAAGCTTCATGACTTTCACCTGCATTTTCCCCAAATCCATGCCTAACCATGAACTTCATGGGAACAACAATCTATCAGTCCAGATTCCCTTGCAAGGCTCATGAGCCAGAGAAGAGCTTGAAAGCAACCTGGTCCAAGTCACACATTGGTCAGAGAGCTCAAAACCTGGGGAATTTGGGGTTGTCTTTTCCAAATATTTCAAACAGTTCCAGTGACATCTAGTGGGGATGAAGCCCCTGCGAATGGCTCCAGCCTTACGGAAAAATCCCATTATCCTTTATTTTCTTTTAACCCACTGGGCAATAGTTTCCTACTGAAAAAAACTCAGATGTGGTTTGTGTGCCATACACCATGATTGGAAAATAGTTTCATAGTCCACTGAGAATTTCTCCTTTCTGGAAACATTTCATATATTAAGGACCATTTGGAATTTTCTCTGGGACATTCCACTATATCTAAATTAAACTCATGGAAGAAGGTCACGAAGTCTTAGGGAAAAAAACAAAACAAAACAAAACAAAACACAAAAAACTAACAACCACAAACTCTTGGAAATTTAAATTACTCAGAAAACAACAATAAAGATCTCAGTCCAACATTTGCAGCCCTATTAAATAAAAAGGTAACTAAATATAGTTAAAGTGATGTAAAATTAGCTTGGAAGCAAAACCAGGTCATCCTTCTCTCCCTGCCACCTCCCACTTTCCTCTGCACTGCCTCCCTGTACACCTTCTGCACGATTTTCTTACTGAACTTGCTTATTAAATGAAGGGGAGGCTGCAAACATCCATCACACTTGGCTTACTCCCACAGCACAATTTTTCTTCTATTTCACTCAGGATGGGTAAAAGCCGTTTCAGAAATGCTCCTCTCCTTGATTCTCCTCTACACTTTCTTTCCCCTGCTCTTAGAGGCACTGTGCAGTGCCAAACATGTTATTCTTATTTAAGAAGCAGCTGAAGTTTAAGCTGATGAGATACTTCTCTATCCAGTAACTGTCACTTCTGAACAGGTTTCCTGAATGAGGCGGGTTTATCCCCAAGGTGTAAGTTCATTTGCAGAAGTGTGGCACTCGGCTAATGAGTAAATTAATAATATCAGAGAAGTGGCAATCCAAAGTTCAGCAAGTCAGACGTAAGGTCTCGGTGTTTTGAAAGCAGAAAGATCGTAGCAAAGCAAGGAATGGTTTTCCTAAGATGGAGAGATTGCACCACTAAAGTGTGGAGTAGACTTACACATGTACGTAGTCCCTGTATTTCCTGATTTAGGATCATTGGACTCAGGACTTATCGCACATTTTCAGAAACAATACCAGAGAAAAAAATGCAATATTACCCTTGGGTGATGGTGTGGGTGGTGTTATACTGACCCGCCACTGAAGGAATCCCAGAAAGTCCAGAAGCATCAAAGCTTTACAAAGCCCACACTGATTTTGAAGCTCGTCCAACCCATGTAGGCTGTGTGGGTTTGCAAAATTTGCCTGGAAATTTCACAAGAACTTAGTTACTCCCAAATTTCCAATCCTCCCCTTGATCCTGGCTGGAGCCCCGGACCTACACTCACAAATACATATTAAAAAAGAATTAGAAACATGATGGTTGTTTTTGCCTGGTTGTTTTTAAAAGTTTCAGGTTTATTTTGCAATAAATTTTGGATGCCGGCTTGAAGAATCACGTTCCTGTGACAAGGGCAGCTGTGTTTCAGCAAAGAAACTGCAATGAGTCACCAGTTTTCTTTCTCTCTCCTTTTTGTTTTCCTTAATCTGAAAAAGAAAATAGTAATCTAGACTGAAAAATATCAGCTTTGCTCTTTGTGGATAGGAAAAGCAGAAAAGTTCTGTTCCCAGGCCTTGCAGCGGACTTGGTGTGCGAGCGAGACACTCCACTTCAGCTCGCTCCATCTCAGCCCCTCCAGCTACAACTGTGCCTGAACCGGTCATGGCTGACTGACACCCTGCAAAGCACTTGGTGATGCATGAAAAACTGACTGCTCGCATGACGTGGAGCCTCCTCCTTATTTTCAGATAACAAAGGCAGCTAAAATTCATTTTGAACAGTTTTCCAAACTTCCTTTTTTTCCACGTAGGTTATTGTTTTAGTTACCATGGAGACTTTCGGCTCCCACCAGAAATGGAAAAGGATGCGCTCTGGAGATGCTCTCCCAACTAAATTGTCTACGGACAACTTTGAAAAATTCTGGGCGAACTAATCCCTGCTTCATCGCAGCGCATTAATTCAAAACTAATTCATGCTTGTAAATCACTTCCAGTTACGTCGAGAGAAGCAAAAATATTTATGATGTTCCATTTTTAGTTCCTTCAAAATTCCTGGAAAATGTATTTTGTTGTTCTTCGTTCTAAAATCAGGGAATTGTTTTTATTTTATTTGTGTTGCTTTTGTGAAAGAGAAAAAAAAAAAAATTCTCTTCATAGCAGTAATTCGGTTTGGTCTAAAAATCAGGTTTTGCCAAAGAAAATGCATTCCTTTTAGCAAAGACATTTCTTGGTCTCTATTGTGCGCGCGAAGGCGTTAAGGTCAAAGGGTAAATTTCTTTTAGTTGCAGCCTATTTCCATGGGCTGAATCTTACATGATTAGCGGCGTTTGGCCACTACTGGGAGAGATTGGAGAGAAAGGAAGGTCAGGTGGGTGTCTTGGGAGAAAATCAGAGAGAATTACTATAAAATATGTGCAGTTAAGTGAGAAAATCAGCATCTGCTAGCTGTTTGTTTTCTTTCGGGGTTGGTTTTTTTTTTTTTTTTTTTGGAATTGGAGAAAATGTTACGAACACATTGTTTTTGGTTTGGTTATAATTCTGAGGGGAGAAAGCAATGAGGATGAAGGTGGGAGCTGGGGGAATGAGAATAGGAGGCGAGCACTGACAACAGAAACCCTAACAGCAATACTACTTTTCGCGTTGACTTCAATCACATGGAAGATAAATTAGGTAAAGAGAGAAAGGAGCCACTTCTCCAGGTTTCTATCAGCCCCGTTAGGAAGCTCTTCCACGAAAATCTCTTCCACTTTCCCAATGCAAGAAGAAGCTCTGGGAATTGCTGCTGCCACCCGCGATGCCAGCGGAGCCGTCCCCAAGCCCGACAGCAGCGCTCAGGGTCCAGGTTCATTAGTTTTCTCTTGTTTGGGAGACGTGGAGGTTGGGGAGAGACTTTGGCAGATGTTGCCGTACCTGAAACAAGAAAAACCAATCCAGCTTCAGCCAAGGAGGTGAAGTCAAGCCCGGGAGCCCCTCTGGGCAGGTATAAGCTCCCACAAGTGTGTTGACCCAGGGGCTCAAAGGGCTGCACCATCATGCCCTGAATACTCTCTGCGGATGGTGGGTGGTTTATATCGCCAGATCTTGTTCTGCAGGAGGGCTTGGTGCTACCACCTTTTTCCCCAAAAATCTTATTCTTACTTTTCCTTGTTGTGAACTGAGGAGCCTGTGTGCTATGGAGGGGATTTGAGACATAGATGGAGGGACAACAGAAGCCGTCCTTCTCTCCAAATCTGACTTAGTGCTGACAAACTGTTAAATAAAACATTTTGGGTACCTTGCAACTACATTTTTGCAAGTGCGCTATTCATCCCACACCTCCTTCTGTGGGAATGCCCTTCACTGATGAACAAATCTCCGAACCTTCCCTCCTCTGAAGGCTTCTGCTCCGTGTTTATCCATCACAGCAGTGAATCCTGCCTGCCTGCCTGGGTTCTCCTGAGCCCCTGAAATACCACACTTGTTTCTTGAAAAGTCTCTCCCACAGCCCGTTTCCGAGTGATTCATTATCACCAATACGGAATTGGGAATCTCTATCAAAAGCGCAGAGAGTTTGAGGAAGTGGAGAGCGCACTCAGAGATGATAACGCACACGGCTGCCGCACACCAGCGGCACAGGGAGCCCGGAGAAGTTTACACCTGCTTTGGAGACACTCCATTTCTGATCTGTTGATGTTTAATAGCTGTGAATATTAAGTTAGTGTTGGGAAAGTTATGGGTTTTGACATTGCCTTTGTCATTTATCATATCTATTGTCCTTCTGGGGGTGCTGTGAAGTTCCTACAGGAGGCCGACGAGGCAGACCACCATCCAGCCTGGCTGGCTTTAGGATGCAATAAATAAAAGAGTGGGGGAAGGTGCCGCAGTGCCGTACACTCCTTCCCTTGAACTTGCAGCTGCAACCAGCCCTGCTTTTGCTGCTCCTCAAGTGAGAAACTCCAGTCTCTCTTCTTTCTTCTTGCAGCAATTCCCACGACGTGCACTGGGGCTTGTCCCTCAGCAGAGAGGAAAAAGATCCCGGTTTGTTGCTGCTGCTACTATGTCCGTCGCGAAGGTCCCCTGAGAAGCACTTGTGTGGATGGGCACGTTTCCAGGGCTTCTCCTCTCCCCTGCTCCTGCCGGTGACCGAACGAATCCTCCGGTGGGCTCAGGGCAGTCTCAGCCTCCAGGTTCTGCTGCCGGGGGAGGCTGTACCTCGCCTTTGCACACTTAACCGCCCCGAGTGCGGGCAGGCTGTGTTCAGGCGAAAAATGATGTCAAAAGAAGTAAAACAAAGAGTATTGTGTTTGGCCTATCTTGCAAAAAAATTATGCACCGGGAAAGAATAGCGCGGAAGTAGAGTAAGTACAAAATACACAGTGAAGTGTCTCGTTGCTTCTCCGAGACAAAGGCAGACAAAATTAATCAGCAATGATTTGTTGTGCCAGAAAACGCACGCTTCTGACTATCTGTGGCAGATTATTGCCAAGGAAATAGTTCCTCAATATCCCAGGCACATTCCTGACCTGTATATTATGAAGTTATTTCTGCTTTATGATTTGTAACCTGTAAAATGCCTGTGATCTTAATAAATGAGAGCTTGTTGCCTCCTGAAATCCACTGTATTTCATCTTTTGCTTTCCTCCTTTGGCAGTGTTGTTATTTAGACTGAGTTAACATTAGTATTCTCTCTGAGCATATACACTTCCATGAATTCGATATCATCGCCGTGAGCTAGCACCCTTAGGACGCTATGACACCATCCATATGACATATGATCATGGGTGGAAGCATAGCTGGAGGCTTTATGGAAAACACTGAGGATTTCCCAACCTGTACATATTTTTTTGCCTTTCCCCACCAGGAAATGTTGGGGACTTTTTTAATTGCTTAATCGAGCCTGCGACCCACAGCTAGTTCTTGAAACGTAATAGTAAACACGTAGAAAGCGAACTATGCAGGGCTGTCTGTGTATAGTCTTACCAGAGTACAATTCAAATTGCCAAAAATATAGCCTAACAGAGCTTCTGAAAATAAAGGACCTTATCCTCTGTCGATGTACAGAAAGTTTTCTCGCTGTTTGTGGGGGTTTCTGGTGGCAGGAGAATATGGGTGCTGCTCTCAGAGGTGCCCACCCCTCCTGGGTGCAGCTCGGTGGAGCCCCTGGGGCCACCCAAAGCCGCCCCTGGTCAGCCATATGGGAAAATCAATATGCAACGGAAAACCCAGAATATTGATCCCTTCCGTGCCTCCCAGAGCCTTGGTTGCAAACAGCGCAAAAGGCAGCAACTTGCAGCAACTCTTACAAATTAAACGACGCCGAACGTAACTCAGAAACCAAACCTCCTGCCCCGTGTTTGCAGGGGTGAACGCTTTGACCTGTCACTTGATCCAAATGATGGCATCCGTTTTTGGTTTATTTTTAGTAAAAATGAGCATTACTAGGAATAAGGTTGGGAGATAAGTTCTGGGCATGGGAGCTCTTGTGTTCAGGCGCGGCGGCGCGCGTGGGAGAGGTGCGCGGAGGGAAGCCGTTACCCCAAAATCCATAAAACCACTCCAGTCCCCTACAAGCTCTGAAAAAGCCAGACATCTTCTGAAAGCGTTTTACGAGTGTGTATGGAGAAACTGCAGAAAAATATAACTGTTTGTGAATAAAATGGAAATTAGTGCTGTTGTGTTCACCTGCAAGTTTTTCTTTAAAGCCAGTGATTGCATTTGAAACCTGCAATTCTCGACAAAAAGAGAAAAGTTCAGTGCTGATTGCTGGATATTTGGACCTCCCAGTGCAAACATTAACTGGCTGAGAGGCACTCTGGAATGTAATGAAGGAAACAATACTGGGAAAGGAGCCAAACGCAGAAACACTGGCGCCTGCAACCTAGGGATTTGCCTCCTAGTAATAGGAGCTGAACAAGGCCCAGCACTTCTGTTAGGCTGGAAATGACATACTGTGATCCTTGACTTAGCCAAAGGGATTTTAAATGGAGGAAAGAGCTGGCAAGACAAAATCTCCTGCACTTTTCACAGTGTTTTCTAAAACAAGCAAAGGAAATCAGGAGAAAAGACTGTAGTCTATTACATTTGATCCAGTTAAGTCAAGAGTGGAAGCTTTTTAACTGCTGTTATTATTTTTTATACTTTCTCATCATGTCACACCACCCAGAAAGCACAGACATAAAGCAGAAACTTGAAACTGCTTTCATTCAAGAAGAAGGGCACCCCAACATTGCGTTATTGACAGGAGGGCTGAAAAAACTGACAGCTGCAGAAATTGTACAGTTGAAGTTCAATTCCCAGGAGCGGGAACAATATACTGATGGTATTAATTCCGTTTGGAATTGTTAAAATAAGAAAAGGTTATGGGCTGAGGAAGGGACCTGGTATTTTTTTTTTTTTTTTTTTCTTCTTTTTGCTTGTAACAAAGGCAAACCTTCCTTCTTCCCTGGTGTCCTTGGACTGTCATCTCCAACCTTTTGAAACTGTATCTGATTATCCATGTGGCAATTAATCATAATTAAGCAGGCTTGAGATTTGGAAAGGTACAAAGAAGGTGGCTATAGATCTGGCTTTTGTCCTGAGTAACCTCTTTTTTTTTTTTTTTCTTTTTTGGCTGTTGAATCTTGTGTTTGGAGCCATGAGAGGCAGGACTGAAAAACTGAGAAGAAAAAAAAGAGAGAGAGAGGCGGAAAAGCCAGCGTGTGTGTCTGTGTGTCTGTGTGTGTCTGTGTGCGTCTGTGTGCGTCTGTGTGTCTGTGCGCGTCCGTGTGCGCGCGTGCGTTTTAACATCAGAGCCATAAACATCCCGGTCGTTCTTTCTTTCTCTTTTTGGACATCGCAGTCCCTAGAAACGAAGTTCCAGCAAACTTGGAAGCAGTCCGTTTCCAAGAGGAAGCTAGGTAACAAATTACCTTTCTAATGCCAAGTGATTTGGATCCATTCTTACAAACCAGATTTTTTCAATTTATTACAGGAAAACATTCAATCATTATACGCTGGCACTCTGTCTGGGGCACATGGAATACCATTCTACCCACTCCGCCCACATCCAGTTTTTAAAGGCTCAGTAAGCCCAGAATGTCTTCTTATTAAATGTTTTATATATTTATAATTAAAATACTGGGCTGGCATTAGAATCATTTTAACAGATGTAACCTGACACAGGCTTTCTCTGCCCAGGGTCAGGCTGGGAAACAATGGCTTCTTTAACTCCTGCGTTCTGCTCGGGTTTCTGTTTGCACATGGGTCCAATTTGTCCCATTTATGATTAGGTTTAAGTAAGTTGATGTGCTATTTATTTAGGAGAATTGCCATTTCAGACTATTACCATATTCCCCTACAATATACATTACAGTGTGGTCTATGCCTGCACTGTCCATTATTAGGTTATTATAGCGCCGAATATGGTCCCAATTCACCAAAACAACAACAACTAACTCGATTCAGGCATTAAGTGATTTACTGCCGCTCTTTACGTTTGAATTAATGTACATGCTGCTCGCAAAAGCCAACACCCCCCCCTCCTTGCCCCCAACCCCGAAGGCTTACAAGGGCCATGTGCTGGCATGTGAAAGAGACTTAAACGTCTATGTAATTGATTTAAACATCAAGTAGGAACACTGGACGGGGAAAACCGAAGGGGCAGGCTCCGCCGCCTTGCAAAACGCCAGCCCGAGGTGCTGCTCGAGGGTGGCAGAGCTGGGCGTCTCTGTGGGAGATGCTGGGAAGACCTCCCAAGCCAGCCTCTCCTTTCCCATCCCGCGGAGCCGCGAGCCCGAGTTTATCTCTGTTACTAATAAAACACGCTCGCTTCATCTCCGACACCGCACCGAGGCAGGAGTGGGTGTAATTTATAACGGCCGAAAACATATGGCTGTTTCTTTTCCGTCCCCCCTTCCCTGACACAAAACCCTACCCCTGCCTTAGAGGAAGACGTTTATTTAAACCAAAGCCCTTTTCAGCAGCTCTTCAGCTCCCCCCAGCTGTGGCAACCCAGCCCGGTCCCCTGCCAAACTGCAAGTCGCCTTTCCCCACGCCGCGGGCACCGTCCTGCCGTGTGCCACCAGCCACCTGCGCCGGCCACCACCGCCACCAGCGCCAGCTCGGGCGGACGGTCTTCCACGAGGAATTCCGATAGTCATTGACTCTCAGCCTCGGCAAGTGGCTATTTTCCTGTTCCTGGGTAACGCGCACCGTCAACAGCTGGAATTCACATAGTAATAAATTAATAACCGCAGCGCTGGCGCGTTCCAAAAGCTACGATAAAATAGCGGCCGAGCAGAAAACAGCTCTATCGCGTACACCATCTCTCCCTGGCACGCGTTCCTCTTCTTTAACTTGCAATGAAGTCATTGGTCACTCTTCCTTCATCTGGGAAGCAGCTAGGAGGTTCCCAGTCTCCTCTGGAAAGGCTTTATTTCAGAGCTCCGCTAGGTGCGAACCCTGCGCCAATGACGGAGACGGTGCTTTCACGCCACCGCTGCCCTGAGCTGACTGTTCCTTTCGTGATGGGCCTGTATTCAAAGGGTGTGCGTTGGCTTGATAGGGTGAAAATTTCTGGCTTTTGGAGCTAGCAGGGTGAGCACAAGTGCTGCTGTTGGCATCGTGACCCTGAGGAGCAGGTCAGCAAAGGGGCCCAAGGACGCTGAGCCGGGCAGAGGAGCCTGCGGTGGCTCTACGTGGTGGGGCAGCACCCAGGGCATTTGGCAGCGCCCACCCCAAAGCCAAGGGAAGAAGTGATACTTAAAGAAGCATAAAAGGAGGGGGGAAATAGGGATGGCTTTCCAGTTCTGGTGCATACTGGGCTCAAGAGGCATCAGTAAGGCCAGGCGACACGCTGAACTATGGCAGCAGGAGGAGAAAAAATGGAAAGAGCGCTTGTTCTGAACTTGGAGGAGCTAACGGCGTTTCTCACGGTGACTACTGAACAAATTCTCTTCCAGGCCAAGGCCGAGGCTGTGAATGGAGATGAAATCTGAGCTCGTGCAGCCCAGAGGAGAGGTAGCAAGGAGCCATAGGATGTGCTACCACTGCAGGCAAGGAAAGCCTTAGGATTCCGGACTCGCTCCCTGCCTTCTCCGCAGGCATCCGACACACACTCGTAACTTCTGTCCGGCTGCAGCATGTGTTAGAGGATTACTATTTTTGAGCTCGCAAGTCACCCAGTTAGTAAATCACAGATATACCTGGTTCAGTTTACAGTTACGTGTCGCGTGATCTGTCCTGAGAGTAACCTCTTAATAAATTAAACCGAGCCCCAAAAGAGGTTAGAAAATTAAGTTAAATGCTTCACCATCTGGGACTCAACTGTGGCTAGATTCAATATTTGGACCGATGGGAAGGTCAAAAGCAATTGTGGTATTGTGGTTGTGTATTTACCGCTTTTTTTTTTTTCCCACAGAGATAACAAGGTGATAGAATAACTTCACTTTTTTTTCCTTTTTTTTTTTTTTTTTTTTTTTTTTTTTAAAGTAGGGGCTTTAAGCTGAGCCTTACTCCGACGTCTCCGGGAAAACAATGTCTCTAAATACCTTTAACACTACAAGCCTGGAGCCTGTGAGTTTTTCTGCCTTTCGGAGGTGAAGCAGATTTCGCAATTCGGGATTCCTGCCGGTCTCCTCCAGCGCTGCAGCTCTCCGCGAGCTCAGCTCCCACTTGCCTGCAGCCACATTGGTTTAGGACCCCTTCCAGGTCGTTTGGAAGTCAGGCTTGGAGCCTGCTCCAGACACAGAGCCACATAATGTAGAGCTATGAGAACTTGGGAAAACCTGCTTGGCAAAAAGCGCTCCTTTTTTTTTCCCTTTGGTTTAAAAAAAAAAAAAAATAAATAACCTGGTTTGTTTTTTTTTCCCCTGCAAAAAAAAAAATCCCTGCATTGATCAAGCTCGTGAATCTCACCTGAGTTTGATTAAAGCCAATAGGTAATTTTAAACTGAAGAGGGAAAAATCAGGGTAGCAAGAAAAAACATGGGGGTTTTTTGGAGGTTTTTTGGTTTTGTTTTTGTTTTTTTAATTATGCTACCGACTTTTTCCTGTAATGGACTCGGCGGCGCAGCCCGCCCTGCGCAGAGCCACTGGCATGTGCTGCCTTCTGCAGATGGAGGGCGAGCGGACGACACAGCCCCGCAGAGCTGGCACGCGGGTGCTGCCATGGCGCTCGCCAGCCCGTCCGCGTTTGGGGGAGATGGCACGCTGCTTCTGCACGGGAAAAGGCGGGGGGAACCCTCCACTGGCACTGGCAGCCCTCCCCCCCCTCCAGCATCCAGCCGTAGAGCTCGTCCCTGTCCCCAAGCCCTTTCCAAGGTGGCAGCAGGCGCGCTGCCTCGGGGGACATTTCGGCTTTATCCTCCTTGTAAATCTGATCTCTTTAATTTTGTCGGGGCGGCAGCCCCCGCCGCGGGGACAGGGCTTGGGTCTTGCCAGCACCGAGGGGATTCGTTATGGGAAACGCTGAGCGCATCCTGAACCCCCCCCCGGCTCCCCGCTCCCAGCACGCCGAGGTCTGGTCCAGGCAGCGGGAGGAGGATGCTGAGCCCCCAGGGGCTCGCTCTGCAGCTCGGCCACGCAGACTCTTCCTGCCCAACATTTTTTTAAAGATATTTATAATGACGATGGCCTCGTTTGCGTGAGCGAGGACCACACCTGAGTTTTGAGTCTGGCTTTCCCTCCAAAGAGTCCAGCCTGGATTTTGAGTAAGCTGGGGGGAGGTCTTTCCCATCCTGACTTTTCCTGCCTTTTCCTTGCACACATGGAGGGACACCGAGGGTCAAAACTATATATCCTGACTGCTGAGAAGACGGACGGGAGAAACAGCAGGGAAGCGCCGGAAAAGAAAGTCTTAGCGGGGCAGACAACCGAGCTCTGCTTAGAAATATTCACAGAACATATACCCTACACCATGGTTGGGCGAGATGATCTGAAAGGTCCCTTCCAACCTAGGCAATTCTGTGATGCTGTGACCACGGCATCACTCCTGTCCTGCAGCCTTGGGGACCTCCCGTGCAATGACAAAATGCAGAAAAACTCTGAAACGCTGTGGGCAGGTAGCGGGAGAAATGGCAAGCTGGAGGGTGACTTGTGGGGTGGGGAAACAAATGGAGTCCCACCTCCTGCTCTGAGCAGCTCCGGTGAGATCAGAGTGAGTTGGCTGCAAGTGTCTGTAAGCGAAAGAAGTAGCAAGTGTACTCACCGTTAAATTGCTCCAGGGCTCTTATTAGACCAAATGCAATATTGCTCTTATTCCTACAATGGTCTTAAAAATGTTGAGAAATCTTGGTCTGACTCCACATTTGGAGCCGGACATCAGAAGCGTCCTAAGACTACCTGGCAAGAAGACGCGTGGTGCCACACTAACACGTTAGCAGCTCCCCACATAAAGCAAATTCTGCTTTATGGGACCCTGATTACAGATTTCGTTTAGCAAACTTGCAGCACGATGGTCTAGAGGCTGCAATAGCGAAGCACGAAACACGGTTGATGCTGCCAGCAAAGGGTTCCCCTGAAAGTTATGCTGGTGTCCAACTGCAGAGCATTTGGGTTGCGCATCAGCTTTTGCGTGCTGAGACTTCAGCGGTTGTTGCGCTTTGAGCAGTTCCTTAACCAGAGCGGGGGAGAAGCCACCTTTGCTGCCCATCTCCCTTTTTGGGGGTGGCAGGGAACAGGGGAGCTGCTCCTGCAAGAAGGAAAAGAGAAATAGGTCTATAATCCCGAAAATCCTTTTCACTTTGAATATCCAAGCTGCCTCTCTTCTGTAGCTGCCATCCTCTATGACTATGGCCTGTTTTCTGCTCTGGCTATGTTAGTTCACAGGAAAGAAAATTACGCGGGTTTGTTTTAATTTTTTGTCCCCAGATTGTTCCTCATAGTTCAGCTTGGTGCACAAAATATCTAGAATAAGCCTGTCTTTGGGGGATTTTATATTACCGTGCATAATCTATAGCTTCGCATATACCAGTTGGTTAAAGAGGTACGATTGAAGTTCATATCTCACAAGTCAGGTTTTAAGACTACCAGAACCGGGTTTTTAAGTTTTGCTAATTTTATTGGAAGGGATGTCTGGAGGTCATATAGTCCCAGAGCAGATCCAACTACATCAGGTTGCCTTGTCCAGGTAAATTTTGAGTATCTCCAGCATATCTGATTCAGATATCTCTGCATCAGACATATCTCCCAAATACGCAGAGATGAAACAAGAACCAAACCTGAATTCTAGCCTCCCCCAAGCCATTTACATTCAATTCTCAACAGTTTTGCGTTTTTTTTCTTTTGCTTTCCTGAGCAGTGATCTTTCTGGGAGCGGAGCTCAGCTCAGGGCTGGAAATGGTGGCAACAAAACCCTGTTTAAAAGTCTGTTGTAGTACAGATCAAACCAAGGAAACCTCATCCTGCCATCTGGAGTCAGACCGAGAGGTGGAACGGGGCCAGGACTGTGGAGGTGATCAGAAACACCCAGCTACCGCCGGCACGGAGCTGGAAACAACCTGTGACGGAGCATCCCTGGAATACATGAAAATTGGCTCGGGATGCGGCTCTGCCTGGAGCTGGGAAGACGGGCAACGCCAGCGGGTACGGCAGCCCGGGCATCCCTGGGGGGAGGCAACCGAGCCTCTGGCTCTTCCAAGCTCTGCTCATTGCTAAATCACAGCACCTCTCTTCTCTCGCGCTTTTTTTTTTTTTTTTTCATTTGCTTCGTGTTTACTCTGGCCTTGAACTGCTTAGCTTTGCTCCAGGCACAAAATCAAGTGGCTTCCCTCTTGTTCTTTTCTTACCTGGCCTCAGATGCAGCAAACCAAGTCCTCAAGGAAAATACAATGCACTTCATATTGGCTCCCTCAATACTGGGGGGAAAAAAAAAAAAAAAAAAAAAAAAAGCCCTAAAAAGACCCTCTTCTCACACAGCCAAACTTTACAGTCTAGGAGCAAGCAAGCGCCCTCCTCCCCATCTCTAGGGAAGTGGAGGGGTTTTATTTATTGTAGCGGAGGGGTTTTATTTATTGTAGCAGACCCTTCATTAACTATCAAGATAAAGAGGAATGGGTGCGCTCGGTTAGAGCAAGGGGGATAAAACTGCAGCTGACAGGGAAATTCTGTAGGTACTTCTCAAAGTACCTGCTCCACTGTAGAACTGCAAGGAATCATTTTCCAGCGCGGCTGCTCTCACTGATCTTTTGGATGCATTCAGCAAACAATACACGTAAAGGCACTGTTTCGGGGCTTTCTTCTCTTAGACCGAGGTGAGCCTTTCTTTTGCGTTTGCTTTGTTTCGGATCAGGACATCAGACGCAGCCCTTGGAGCTGGTCGTTGTTTGGCCCCGGGTTTGCCTCGCACCACCCCATCGCACCCGCGCTCCGGCTGGAGCACGAGCTGCGGCACCGCGGTCTCGCGCGGCTCTCGCTTTCGGTCAAAAGTGAATTTCCTCTTGGCTCTGCTTCGTGCATTGGGATTTTCTGCAGATGAGCTCTTTTCCCCCCACCCGCCCCCACCCCGAGATCTGGGAGAAATATTCAAGAAGAAAGTGGATGTTCAGGAGCGCAGAGGGTTTGGGTGTTCAGGAGCGCGGAGGGTTTGCTCCGGAGCGGGGAGGCTGCTGGCGCGGGTGGCTCCTGTGAGGTTCCCCCGGCAAATGCCAGCCCCCCGCTCCATCACGCGTTTACCTTCATAGCTTCAATGAAATGACAGCTACGAGATGTTGCTTTGCAGGAGGGAATAGCGCAGGTCACATCCTCAGCTAACGCAAAACGGCATAATGAAATGCTGATTGATACCCGCCGGTCACCCGGCTCGCTAGTTAGTTACGCAAACGCTGGTAACATCCTTGTTAACCTAAAATTTCAAAGCCTTATTGGCCCTGGATCCAGGGAGGGAAGGTGCGTCCACAACGTGCAGCTACAGGTGCCCTCTCTCCTTCAACACTGACGCTTTGAAGAGGTTTAGGTACGGCAAGTGCCAACACAATTCCTACAAATTAAAACTAAATGAGGAAAGTTGCGCTGGGAAAACCCAAAGAAGGATATTCGAGCGAAGCCGGGTTGTGTGGCTATGAAAATCCTCGGGCTGGAACTTATATATTTCCAGACTTTCTCAAGTTGGCTGAGTTTCTTCCAAACGGACTATTTCCAGGCCTCCCGTGAGACTCAGGCTCCCCGTCTCGCGCCAGGACGCGCGCACAGCTCCCCGCTGCCAGGTAAAACCCCGCTACCAGAAAAGCGACCGTCTTTGAAGCCGATTCAAATGGCAGTTTAAACATGAATCTGTGCGGTTTCATTTAAGAATAAACGTAAGCCTAGAGAGGAGAACCAGCACTGCTCCACGAGCAACCATTTTGCCTCGGTGTTCACTTTTTCGTGGGAAATATCGGCATTTTGTGGTCAAGTTCATTATTTGCTTTGTACGAGACCCGGGGTGTTTTAAGCCAGGGAATGAGCTCTGCTCCTCAGTCACGTAATCAAAGGGCCGAGTATTCCTACTGATATTTAATACATTTCATCTCCCTCTTTTAATGCATACATTGAAGTATACTGTGTCTTTAAAAAAAATCTCAGCTTTGACTGTTAATTTAGCTTCCTACATACAGTCTCATTTACTGTTATCTATTTTTATTCTCACTGGGGATTAGGTAAGCAAGTAGCAGTATTTCCAGCTGTCCTTTTTGCATCACTGTTTGAAAACTGCGTAGACCACAAAGAACATAATTACAAAAACAAATCGCTAGTACAACCGCTCTGCTAATAAGCGGGGACCTGTTGTAAGTTCTGAAACTTAGAAAGACCGTTTCAGTCTTCTGTTTTCATTAAGCTGTGGCTGCAGAGAGCAGATATAATTGCATTTCTTTTCTTTTTAAAGGCTACAGGTTACCTGAAGTAATTTGTATATTACTTTTTTCTCTGTAAGTCCAAATCAGTTCTCTCAATGGAAAACATTACATACTAGGGGTCATTCCACAAGTGTTTTGCATTAGTGCAAAAATTGCATTCATGTACTAGGATGTTTAAGCACCTACAAAGTTGTCGCCAACCATCTGCACTGCTGGTAGCACTAAATCAGCCGGGTACGTACGCAAAGCCAAAGTAATTTATCTGTCAGGCAGTATTTCATTTAAAACATATTCCTGTAAAATATGAAATACTTAGAGGCACCCACTTTCCTATCTGAGTTTGACGTTTTCCATTACCGCACGGGCAAAATTGTCTTTTTAATGGAGCAAGAAAAAATCTTTGTGCACCAGGAAAGGGGTTTCAATTTGCATTATGCTAATAGGCAATTATCAGGGGAGGAAAAATGAGGGATCTGGCGTGGGGGTGCGTTTGGGGGGCTGCTGGGAAGCGCTGGGGCTGGGATGATGCTGGACGGGGCGAGGATCTCCTGCGGCTCCAGGGCAAAGCACCCGCACGTGACGCAAAGCCAACTGCGTAGGAGCCAAGGTGCTGTTTCATAGCACGACGGAGAAAGCCAGGAGAGCTTTATGAAGCTTGAGTTTAATCTTTGACTCAGATTTATGCGAGGAAGCCTTCTAAGTCTGGAAATACCTGGTGCCGTGTTTTCCCATTCCCCCTGATCTGAGAGACTTACGCTCCGCGTAGGCTGCGGCACCGACACGTGTATTTTTGCAGTTCGCGATCCAAATTGTTTATGCAGAAAATCTGAGCCGGAGGTGGATGGAGAAATAATCTCATTTTGTCCTATTCTTCGCGTTCTGTAAGGTACGGTGTTAATAAAACATTTTCAATAAACAAACTAACCAGCCGTAAGTTGCTGCTTTTAATATAAGGCACAAAGTCTCGGTATGATTTTTCCAGATTCTGCACCTGATTAATGACATACCGCTTTGGCTGAATTTATGTTCGGGGAAAGTGCAGGGTGGACTTCCTTCGCAAACAGAAACAATATGTGCTGGCTCCTTCTCTTACCTGCACCATATGCCTGAGCGAGGAGGAGGAGGAGGAGGAAGAGAAGGAGGAGAAGGAGGAGGAGGAGGAAGAGCGGCAGGGAAAGCTCCCAACTGCGCCGGGTGCTCGGCCGAGGGGGAGGCAGGGTGGCCAAGATCTGGGGACAGAGGGTTCATTTAGCTTTATTTATTTAGGTTTTGCCCTCCTGCAGCCAAACCCAGACTGAAACTATTCCACTAAGATAAGTAAACGCAACGCGAGACACATAAAACATGCACAAATAATACAAGCAGCTGGAGAAACTGAATCTTTGTTCACAGCAAAGACAACCAAAGCCATCAAACCTGCTGTAATTTTATACATTAAATACTTTCCGATTGTATCAGAAGGCAGCTTAAATTCGGCATCAGGTATTTAAAGAAATGCCTTGTTACGATCAGGATATTGATAATTTCACAATAATATTCTTAGCAGTCATAAAACAACGTTCTCCTCTGCTCTGTGCCTGATAACATAATTGTACATAAATTAGCGTATACAGTCTATTGAAAATGAAAATTGAGGCCTTGACACAGCGATAGAAAACTCGCTGTGTAAGTATACGCCAGCCAGGACAGGATGCTAAATTTTAAAAACATTCTAAATGTTTTTTTTTTTTAAAAAAACCAAGCAGTCTCCATGTTTAAGAGACTCATGCGCATCAACAGCAAAGATAACTGGAATGATAAATGCCCAAACCATGACACTGACTTCAATATACGTGGTTTTCTCCTAGAAAACCCCAACTCCCAACTCTGATGCCTGTTTCCAGCTGTGACTAAAAATTATGAACTTGCTACTTAATGTTCAGCCAGAAGAAGTGGAGAAAAACTGCGTTGGACCGTGCCATACAGCGTCTTGCAAAGCCAGCAATGGCGGAGGTGAAGACGCATGGTTGGAACTGCTGGACGCAGAATTTGGCCATTATATTTGGCCGCGACCCAGGGACGGGAGCACCAGAGCACCCAGGGTCAGACCCAGCACGTCACAGAGGAGATCTGGAAGCAAAACGTCAGGTATGAGCATCTCCCACCTAACCATGTCTTCTGCCAAAGGACTTGTCCGTTCTTCCTTTCCAGGCTAACATGGGAACAGCAACGCGGCCTTGGCCAAAGCAGACCCCGGTGTATAAATGTTTGGGGTCCATAAACATCTTGCTTTGATACATCTTTTAGATCCCCATACTCTGGAGGATACGGTCTACCTCCAATGGGGCAGAAAGGAGAAAAAGGTCTGCAAAGAGGGATGTTCCTGGGAAAACTCCGTGGGCTAAAAGGGTGAGGGGGGTAAAACCAAGTGCTTGCTTACACTGTTGGCCTAACAACTTTAAAATCAGTTTTTAATTGCATGAAAAGCCATCCTCATCCCTTTTGATTACACCCTTCTATCGCCCTCAGAGCCGCAGCATCTGAACACCTTATTAATAAAAGCTATTTTGGAAAATAAAACTCCTTTGGAATATATGAGGATTAACACTATATATAGACCACGATGGCTTAAAAGAGATTGTTATGGTCTATTGTGCAAATACATATTTACTAGAGCTTTTGAAATACAGATCATGCAAATATGTATTCAGGGACTTTTAAAAATGCAGATTATTGACCTGACAGATCATAAAGGCTCCTTTGAAACCATTCTGGGTTACAGTATCATGTAAATACTTATTTAGGCAATTTTTAAAAATCTTTGCTAGTACCGTCAGTGAAAATCCTCATGAAAATAGATGTTTTCCTCACCTGACAGACACAGTGATTTTGAAAGCTGAAGACCTCCCTCCCCCACGTTTATAAAATCCAACCCCATTCTATCTGGGGGTGGCAGAGCTGTGTTCTGCAGGGTAGAACGTCACCTGTCAGGAGATGGTGACCACCCCAAGGCTGAAGAATAAATCCTTTGTGGTTTACAGTTGCCTGGTGAGCCCACGGCTGCACGTGTAGCTCCTTACCCCCAGCTGCCAGGGAGGACGTGTGACGGCCCTGGGCAAGCCAGGAGAGCACCCACGTGGTCCTTGGCATGGCTGGGTGCCCCGTATCCCAGTGATGGGGCAGGGTGGCCCCAGCTCCCAGAGCAGAGGGAGAGCTGGTTCGGGCATCTGGGTGACCTGGGTCTGAAACAGAGCCACGGCCGGGGCAGCAGGAACTGCATTGGCACTCCGGCCCTCTAAAAAAGCTCTTGGGTGTTCTACAGCTCACGTTTCAGGTGTTCAGGTGTCGTCTCTGAGTTAGGAAGGTGGCCAGCAGTGCCTTGCAAGCTCTTTCAGCTCCCCATGCGTGAGAAATAACCCTTCTGTCCTCAGCAGAAGACAGCACGTGCCGTTTCCAGAGGTCGGGCCGAGGTGTGACAGCAGCGAAGGACGGGAGCCTGTGCTCTCCGACACCTTCCCCAGGCTCATGGTTTGGGCAATGCCTTGAAGCCACTTGAGCAACATGGGATCAGGTGGGGACACAGACTGCGTCCCTCAACCTGGGTGCAGAAGAGTGGACCGACTGGAAAGCCTATCCAGAGAACATCAACCATACACAGAGAAGGGTAATAATAGGGGATGGCGGTTAAATATTTGACAACAAAAAGATAAAAATGAGAACTCATCTTGCGCAAGCCATGTACAACCAGTCAGGGAGGTGTAACTTCCAGCGACTGCAGCACGGGCTGGATTTCAGCTGGTCACTTTGGGGACGAAAAGAGCATTTCTTATTAGCAATTCCCTGAACTAACTGGTATTCTTAGTTCCACACAGATCTTCTATTATTCAATATCACATCAATAACATAATGACATTTGTTAATCTGTATTCGTGTGTACAGTTAAGAAGGCGAAAGCGACTGTTTATATACACGGCCCAGTAGTACAATGGTTGTTATGTTTTGTTATGTGTTATAATAACACAGTCTTCCAAGAATTTGTGCGTGTGTGTTAAACTGATTGTGCCAGGTGATTGTAATATTCCTGGAGCGCAGACACTGCCTTGATGAATAGTGGTGTAAATGCTCCAGCAATTTTGCACATAAATGTGTCAGCTCTGGTCTACATAATGGAGAGAGGTCCTTTCATGGACTGGATAAAAGCGAGTTTATGAATCATGGAAAAACATGCTTCCCATAGAAAAAAGCATGTTATGTGAATTTTTTTCCGAAAGTCCTCCAAAAAAAAAAAAAAAAAAAACAAACCAAAAAAAACCCCAAAAAACCAAAACCCAACCTGGAATCTGGCCAGAGCATTTTAGTGCTCTTTTGTCATTCTGATGGTCGGAGAGAGCTGTTTGTGGTGATTAACAAGGGTGTGCGGGTTTGGGTTTTTTTAAGATCCAACTACAAACAAAAGGTAGTAAATTTAATTTTCATTAGGGTAGAATTACTGTTCTCTTACTACGAGCAGGAATACACATTAACAAAAACTCCTTGTTACTTTCTCTCTGCAGATCTGGCTTCTATTTTCCTCGGCTATAGGAAGGTTTGACTTAACATTCACTATTCAACAAGGCACCATAAAATCTCCCGCAAGAAAATTTACTGTAGGTATATAGTAAATCACGTAAGGGGTAGGCACGCTCATTTACAAAACACAGACTCGTTCCATTGCGCGAGCAACAATTAAGGGGCGCACCTCGCGCACGCCCCATTTTTAATGCCATTTGCTGGCGTTGGGACAATTTCAGACAATAAAAGTATCTCACGGTGTTATAAACAGAGCGGCGTAGGAAAACCAAAGTTTAGGCAGAATTTGCCCAATTGGTTTTCGGTACTAAAATATTTTTGGGACTCCTGAAATCGGTTTCTGCCCATTTTCTGCTCAGGTGGTTCACGCAGCTGGGAGAGATGCATTACTCCTGGCGGCACAGCTATGTTAGACTGCGGCCAGAGATTCAGAGCTCGCGAGAAACCTGCGCAAAGCTCTGCTTCGGAGCTTCGTTTCTCAGCTGGACCCAGGCTTCTCAGCCCTTCCCACCTGAAAAATGGTCCTACGTCCATCGGGAACTTTAAAGCTGTTACAAACAGTTATTCCTCTGAACGCTGCAAACGTTGCGGTGCAAACGGCCATCTCCACATTGCGCTTGGCCTAAATAAAACAACAAAGTCTATTTTCCACTTGTGCAAGGATGCTGCAAAGCTGGACCGGTGCATCTGGGTCAAATTAGTTTCCATTTCATTTTACATATTATGTGAGGGGCAAGCATCGTTCTTGCCAGTTTTGATGACAAACTCCTGCCGCAGTGGGACCTTTCCTGAAAGGGTGCGTGAGAGGGATCAAAGACCACCCTGCCCTTTGGGTTTGGCTGGACTTTCTGCGTTGCACCTACTGTCCTTTTTCTGCTGCGTTAAGGATTGTGTGTCTTGATCCTGTCACCTTATACCTTTATAGAGAAGAGAATTTTAGGAACTAAACGACAAAAAGGTAGTAAACCCCACCTGTTTTGTCATTTGGGTAGCAGTGGGAAGCAGAGCGATGAGGAACCCCGTTTCAGCAGGGATGGACACCGATGTCCCTGGGTACCCTCTGCCCCCATGTGCCTGACCTGCTCCTGGGGCTCCAACAGGGAGCAAAACACAAACGAGCTAATTAACCTAATCACAAAGCCGTCCTAAATCACCATCCACTGGGCAAACCCACCCCAGCAGCTAGAATTAGGGGATTTGGGGAAAACTGATACCTCTGCAGGGCCATAAACAGAGGAGCGCACCTGAGGTAGCCACGGACCCCCGGGGAGTGCTGGGGGAAGTGAGAAGCTGGTTACTGCGAAGACAAGTGACTGTGAAATCCTGTTTTATTCTTCCTGCAATAAAAGCGTGTTAGTTCTTCAAGGAAGTGTTTGCGGGGCCAGGACAGCACGGGAGCCGCGTGGCCCCCACCTCTCCTCCTGGGGACAAGCACAGCCCCACGGCCACAAGGTATTTGGCAAAACTACAGGGTGGATCCATCACCCGGGAAGGCTCCTGCTTCGTGCCTCTGCGAGCCGATGCTGCTCGCCACGAGGTTGCGCCTTATATCAACGTCCTCAGCCATGCTATCTACATTTTTGCACTTGGATATTCGGTCTTGACACGGAGAGATGCACAGGAAATACGTACTCTTCATGTTTGCAAGCAATAAAGATAATTCAGTTAGATTTTTTTAATAGGCTGGCTGCTGACCTCCATAGGAAGCTGCATTTGGACAGTGGTGAAATATCATTTTAAGGATGCAGGGCTCTGCAAGGGTGCTCGGGCATCCGTCAGCCTTTCCTGCCTGCCTTTGGATCTTCCTTTCCTCACCTCATCACTAAAAAACATTTATGTTGTGTTACCTAAATGCTTGCCTAAAGACTGTATGTTCAAATTTCTTCAGGGGGAAAAAAAAAAATAATAATCTCACAATGCTATTATGTTATTTCACAAAAACCTGGTTGAATCAACATTCTTCTTTATGGTCTTATTCTCCTCCAGCTGAACTCAGTGATTTCCCTTTCATTAAGGTCAATGCTATAGAATCAAGCCCTTACATATGAAATATAAAACCCTCGTGTTTTTGAGGCTGAACGTGTTTGTTAAGAGAGAGGACGCAGAATTTCATACAACTCCTCCTGCCTTCACATTCATCAGTTGCTGATATCTTTTAGATTAGTGAGAAGCAAACAAAAGTCACTGGAAGTGTAACCCAAGCATCAAAAAAAAATAATAAATTCACGTTTTTAATTTATACGGCACAGCTTCTGAAAAATTCCTCATCCCAACCCTTGTCTCAAATGTGACCATTTTCCTTACACGTCTGATCTCAAATAACCTTGGAGGTTTCACACAATGCAGAGGAACCCCAGAAAATAATAAAGGTATTTTGTGAAATACTCCTTAGTCTCTGGGATAAACCTGGAGCACTGACTTGTATAGCTAGAGGCTTATTTTTAGATCCTCCAGAGAATATGTGTGAAAAGGGAGAGAGAGAGAAAGAGAGAGAGAAAAAGAACAATTTAAATCATCATAACTTCATAAAGCAGATTTTTTTTTGTAAGATTATTTGATAAAACATAACTGAAAATATATTTACAATCAAAATGGGTTTATTGTAATTTTAAAACCTTTGCCTAAAAAAAAAAAAGTGTTTGCTTTGCATTAGCTCCTCCAAGAGGCCAAAACTGTTAAAAAAAATATAAAAATTAATGAATGTGCCCATTTTCACTAAGTTACTGGAACGGCCAAGGTTTTTCTCCTTGGGGAGCGGGACGGCTGCCTCTGGGGAGAGACTGAAAGGCAATCCCAGCCCCGACGCACCGACCATGGGGACGGCAAATGGGGACAGCCATGGGGACCACGGCAAAATGCAAGTGTGGGGCCAGCCCTTCTCGAGAAGGGAAAAGAGAAGCAACAAAGTGCCCATCAGGGGCTTGCCCGGGACCTGGCCACCAGACACAGCGGCTGCACCTCCACGACTGAAAACAGACTGATGGATGGGGCAGAAGGAAAACAAGGTCAGGTCACTGGCAAATTGTGGCGGTTTTCCTCTCTTGCTCTCTTGCTTCGCCCTTCTTTTATCTCCCCTTTCCCTTCCCTTTCTCCTCTCCTCTCCTCTCCTCTCCTCTCCTCTCCTCTCCTCTCCTCTCCTCTCCTCTCCTCTCCTCTCCTCTCCTCTCCTCTCCTCTCTCCTTTCCCTTCCCATTTCTCCTTTCTCCTTTCCTCTTTCCCTTTCCCCTTTTCTCCTTTCTCCTTCCCCCTTTCTATTCCTTTCCCCTTTCTTTTCCTTTCCTTTTTCCTTTCTTTCCTTTTTCCTTTCCCCTTCCCTTCCCTTCCCTTCCCTTCCCTTCCCTTCCCTTCCCTTCCCTTCCCTTCCCTTCCCTTCCCTTCCCTTCCCTTCCCTTCCCTTCCCTTCCCTTCCCTTCCCTTCCCTTCCCTTCCCTCTCTTGCCATTGCCAAAGGTGAGGCCTTTGCAGAAGGGCCGGGAGGGAGCGGGCTGGGTGGGAAAGGAAGTATATTTTACAGCACTTTCATTACTCAACTTGATGAGAGCTAATAAAAATTCTTAATTGAAAATAAGTACCTTAATGACAATATCATAATCAGGAGTTATATTTCCTATTTATTTCGGTATAAAATACCTTGCTTTCTGAACGAATCACAGCAAATTATTTGGAACAGTTTTACTTATTGGCTAACACATTAGAAAGATAGTAAATACAATTTTAAGTAGAATCACCTGCGGTAGGTTTTTCGCTGCAACTTTCCTTTTTGTTTCTAAAAGCAGTATTAGATAGTCTCCTAATTGTTATTGAAACATATACGGTCCCTTTGCCGTATCTTTATTTGGCTTTTCGGCTGTGGAGTCAGCATTTAATCCAACCATTTGTGACATGGTTAACACCCACAATCATTTCCTGTTATGCCTCACACTGACTATAGTGGGCTGCTGTATATTTTCCAACGCCCACTCTGCTGTCTTTACAATCAGATTATGCCATTAGACATAGACAATGAATCACTGTAATTGTTCTAATATGGCCAAACTGCCAGCAAGCATTAACCCTTTCTCGGGACTTTGTAGTTAATTCTGTATGGACCTGTGGTTACAAGGTGCTAAGAGTCTTTGGGGGTTTTATACTGTGGAAAGGTTCGTTTCAGTTAGTAAAATAATATTTTAAGTCCTTGATTTGGTTTCTATAGCAAGACAAAGAAGAAACAATTAATAAAGATAAAAAATGTGAACCGGTGGGTTTAATCATAAGAATTCCTAGAGCGGGGTTTTGAAGAAAACAGCTTCAAGAAGAGAGAACCGCATTTGCGCATCCCGGGTTGGACAAGAAGATAGTTTTATGCTTCTTCAAGAGTTTTCTTAAGGATGAAACAAAAGCATAAAGCCAAGCATACGGTCTATGTATCCCACCCTCGCTACTGTGCTGTTAAATGACTCTACACGTACATTCATGTTGACGTACTCCAAAAATACTTCAAGGACACATCTTCCCAACACCCTTTCATTGAAAGACTCACAGTAAATGGGCTACTGATCAAAGCAACGCCACCCTGTTCAGTGACTAGAGGACTAATTGGAAATAAAAGTCGATTAGCATTGGAAATGCCATTTCTACAGCGGTCTGGAGATTTTTGCAAATAATTTGTTTAGGCCCCAAACTAACCATCATTAAATGAAGGAAAGTCTCTATACAGACACCTTTTGACATTAATTTAGGCTGGTAATGTATCAGATTAGGGCTTAATATGAAATTCTGACTTGGGTAATTAAAATCTGATTACTTAAGTGGATATTCTCACTTTAATGTGGATGCAGGGAATCAGCTTGCCCTGCTCTACCCTTAGTCAATAGTAAGGAGTGAACCTAAAGCAGGAGGAGAGGGATGAGATCAGGCACCGTGGATCCCATCTCCCCTCCAGATTTCACAGCGGCTGAGGATACACAATCACCTCTAAAATGTTCCCTTCATCTACCCATTTCTTCATATACCAAAGTAATTTCTTCAACCAAGTCTGGTAGGTGTAAGCAAATCCAGGAGAGAATAGGATGTTTCATCAAAACACATTGGGTTTTTTGCTGTTTTGGGTTTTTTTGTGTTTTTTTGGGGTTTTTTTTTTGTTGGTTTTTTTTTGTTTTTGCATTGAGAACTCTGCAAAATTCCTGAGGGGAAAACAAACAACTCAAAACAACTAAGAGTCAAAACTGACTCATCAAATATAGGGAAAACAACACCTGCCCCCAAAATAGGGAAAATCTAGGCAAAAACATAACAAAGAAACCATGAAATTCCACCATCTATGGGAAATATATATATGCGTATAATTAGGGGAGGCACTCATGCAGAAACCTGAATTGTTCTAAAGCCAAGAGAAGTCTTGGAAAAAGTAAGTAGCAGTGAAAGCTTTAAGAACTGAGTTCAGGTAAAACGCAGAAGACATGCGAAAGACAAATATCTCGATAGCTCATGACTAAGCAAAGACGCCGTGTCAACAGGGGATGGAGGAGCTCACTTGTGTTAGCAGGGCATCAGCCGGTGCCAAGATCCCGACGGAGCTGGTGGCAAACCCTGTTTTTGGTATCCATGACCCTGTGGCAGAGCATATGCTATTGAACCACACAGTTTAGTTTTGGACCAAAGCTGGATTTGGATGGGCAGCGTGCCGCTCCAGCTGGGTTTTGATAGTTAGCACTTGCACTTATTATAGACTGAAACTGCAGCAAAGCCAAGGTCCCAGTCTACTGCCATTGAGTTCCCACCAGGAGAGACACGGGAAGGGGTCCAAACCATGTGCTCCTGCACGGGACCTTCAGGCCTGAGCTTTCAAATTCTGTACGTTTTAATGAGAATGTGTATGAGCAAGATATGACTAAGGGCTTGGGAATCCAGCCTGCTATATGTAACGTGCTTTAGGACTTTTTGGGATGAAGCTGCTTTATAAATGCCAGATACAGCACCATTACTTTCGCTTCACTTTTTATAACTTTGGCAAAACCACTCCTGTCAGGATGAAACTTGGCTTGCTTCTCCCAGGCTTGGGAGGCAACCTTTTTTTTCCAAATCTGAGGAATCTGGTTTGGCTGAATTTCAGTTCATTTAATGCAAAAAAGTTGAAAACATTTGACACTAAGACCTTTTTCTGAACTCAGCTCAAGACAGCTTTGTCTTTAAATACCAAATTTGGCAAGCTCTCGCTAGGTTTTTTTTTTGGAAGGTGTTCCAAAAAAAAACCCCCATTGTCCTTCATTTCTTGGTAACGTGTGTCCCACTTGCCATTCTTAATCTATTTTCTTAAATAATTCACTACTGTCGGTACATAAGGTACTTTTATACTTCAGACTGAACAACGTATGTTTCAATATGTTTAAATCATATTTAAAAATCAGTTTGCAAACAGGGTGCCACATCATCCAGTGTTGTATCTAATCACAGAGTACACTGCCATTTCGTTTGATCCAAAGATTTTTGAAGTTAATGTTAGGACTCCGTTCAACTGTGTTCAGCTGATACCACGAGTGAAATGGAGCAAAGTTTTTTGAAAGCCGGAAGAGTTGCTTGCTGGATTTCTCAACTCATTGTTACAGGAAAATTCATTTTGGAAGGAAAAGGGAATTTTGAACAACTTTTTCTATATATATATATCTATATTTATATATATATATAACCATAAGCAACTTTGGAAGGTAATGAACTATCTACTGATAGATAGACATTGAATGAGTGGGGACAGAACCACTGTTCAGTCTACTCAACACTGCTTGTCAGATCATTTTGAGGAGGAATCATAGCAAACATGGCATTGTGCATATTTTTACCATGCTGCCGTGGATTACGAACAGCAAAACCGACTGATGTGGCAATTGCTGCTCGAAATACTCGTTTTCCCATCGTGAGGCTTTGGTGGTACCCATGGGAAGATGCTGGGAGGGCAGCCCAGAGCCACCAGCCAGGAGCAGGGCAGAAGAAGATGCACAGGGATGAAGTAAACAGAGACCAGAAGGGAAGGAAGGAAGGAAGTTGGTGGACAAAAACCCAACAAAGTGGTATGCTGGGGAGAGAACAAGAAACCTTGGACTTTTTGGCATGTGCGCTGCAACTAAATAGACTTTTGGCATTTCTAACTGGCTCTCACATGGCTTATTGAGATAGAAAAGCTGCTTCAGGAAACTGTGACATATGTATTTTTTTTTCTCCCTTCTTGATTTTGTGTTAAAGATATAGACTGACTGTGTAAGAATCACCTTAGTAAAGTTGTGAATGATTTATGACAAGAACAGTCCCAGACAAGTGCGGGGAGCGAAGGCGGGAGGTGCCGTGCTGGTTTCTGTACTACACAGCTCAGCCAGAAAAGTCCATTAAGTTTAGGCACTCAAAAAGAACAAAATCTCCTTGACACTCTGCCGTTACAGCTCTTTTACTGGAGTCCTCAGCAATGGGACACTTTTCTCAATGTGTTGGACAACGTCTGTCCTTTCCCTCTCTTGGTACACCCACTGATGAGCCACATCCTCAGCTAATGCAACCGGATGTTTTTCAGTGTCTCCAGTGCTTTTAAACACAGAAAACAGTAAGTTCCTTCCATCCTATCTTTATTAATTCTCAGTCCTTCTGAAGAGGCTGCTAAACATCGTGTCTTTGCTGTTATTACTAACGCAGGACATGAGCAAGCACAGAAAGGATTCCAAGAGCCAGAAGAGACCACTTGGAAGAACTGATCATTCTGGAGGACTTCCACATCTCCCCAGCATTTTAAGCACACACAGTAATGGTAAAGCATTTCCCTCTCATACACAGATGTACATACGGGCACACACTGTACTGCTGCAGAAACATTCCCAATTTTAGTATAATGGTTCAGAGCCAGCACAGAGACTGTGGGTGTCTCCATTTGTCCATGGTGCAATTGGCCTTGGTTGCTCCTTATCCAACAGCTACGGTCAGCATGAACCACAGCATGGACCCTTCTGCTGGGGTTAAGTTTCTGCCCACTCCTTCCAAGGGGACTTGAAGGACCATGCTTTGCAGAAGCGTTAAAATCCCCAAAAAAGTCAAAGGGGACACTGGACACTGAGTTCCCACACGCACAGACAGCCCACCAAATCCTTTCCTCGTGGGGCCTTTCCTGACCTGACTGATGACTCGCAGTAGTACCAGCTTTCACTTTCATAGCATGTTCCTTGCACAAATGCATGTGGCTGATGGCTGAGAAGCTTTGGAGTGATCCTGCCCTGGGTGACAGCAATGTCACAGCAGTAGGTCAGCCTTGGGAGTGACGTTATTGGCACGGGGACTCATGGCACCCCATCCAGGAGCCTGTGGACCAAGGGGAGCTCTGGTCCACAGCATGTGTTGGTTGACAGGTCCCCGGGAGGTCATCGCACGTGTTTTGGAGATGGAGCTGAGGATTTAAGGTAAGCATTTGGAGGGAAGAGCAGATGAATACGCTAAAATGCTCGACTTCAATTAATTTTCAGGTTTTGAAATTTGAAATTAATCTACTGCACTCCAAATAAAAGCAAAGTGACAAACAAAATGTCTCAGCACAGGCAGAAAAGGTATCAATGCTGGGCTGTTTAGAGTACACAGCCCACTCAATGGGACGAGTGTGGGGGAAAGAAAACACATGGCTGAGGTTATGATGACAGCTGAGGTGGAACAGGACAAGGCAAGCAGCCGGGGCATGGCCAGTGGCGCATAATCCATCCATACCCCAAAATGATCATTCCCTTCCGCTGGTACCACTTCCTAACATCGCTGGCCGTACCTGATAGAATAGGAAGGACAAAGGGAAGCCTGTGCTAGCAGATTAGTAGAGCTGGTTTTCAGATGGCGAGAAGACCAACGTGAAAGGGCCAGTGTGTAGAGAAAGAGCCGTCGCATTTTGCCTTTGTGAAAACAAAAACCATCAGATTGTGCATTAACCACTTCACAGCAAGGGAGGAAACATGCAAGAGTTAAAACTTAAAGAGCAATGCAACAAAGGAAAGCTTTCAAACATTGAATAAAAGGCTCCTTATATTCTATCTGCCTGTGTTTCCTGATATGTGAATGCATTGCATCTTTAGGGAAAGGAGAGTTATTTTCTTAGATTCCTGTAAAAACTTCTATTTCATAATTAATAAAATAAAATGAAAAGAAAAGGTCAATCACCATCATCACGAGAAACAAGACATGCCTGTGATTTCCAAATCTGCTGAGTTTAAGTATCTTTTCTAGTGTACAGCTGGTATTAAGGGAATATTTTTTTACCTTTTATTCAGAGTTGAGTTGCAGAGGTCATGGTAAACCGGAGCTAGGGCTATTCAAAGTTATGTTCGTGCTTATAAACTATCTTGACTGCTATAGGCTCTGATATTTTCTTTAGAGACAAAACATACCCTCACACTCACTCTTCAGTATGTAGTTGAGCGATCTCAGGAGCCTGAGCTTTGTTTTTCTTTTAATTTTATTTGAAACTCTTCCAAATCCTGGAAGGGTTTCAAATCAGAGAGGGATCTTACCCAAGGACTCATTTTTAAAGCAAAGTCATGTAATGCAACGTTCTCTTTTCTGGGCTTTATGTAAATGTTAAGCTCGCCAGCCATCAATTCAGTAGTGCACGTTTCCACCACTGTCTCTGCAGTGGGTTTCCAGTAAAGACCTTCACAAGCAGCCGATTGTCCCACAGCCCCAAAACTAGGTCTGTACTTTTGCTTTGCAACCACTCTGTTCTCACCGGGAACACCTGGTTAGCCCAGAAATAACACCACTTTGATGCCCTCCTCTAGCATCTTACAAAATCTACTTTTTCAAGGCAAAATAACGGGGTCAGAAGCAGCAAGGACAGCCCACGCGCTACAGCAGCAATGACAATACTCCCCAGATATTTTGACAATGCAGCTGACTTATTTTTGCCCCCTCTAATAATGCTGATTATAGTATTGGATTTTATATCAAATGTTATAGCTTGATGAGTAAAATTAAAATGAATGTTTTTTAGGTCTGTTATATATGATATTCTACTAGATAGTGTGTTATAACTTACAATATCCTACTAGATAGAATACTTTGTCCTAAAGAAGGTCTGAAAACTGAGGGGTTTTTTTAGACAAGGCTGGTTATGAGTTACATGCTCATGTCCCATTCCCTGAGCATCCACAGGACTTGCATCCCAAGGCTGTTCCCTTGTCCCCTGCTTGCTAACCCCAGGAGCTGACACGCAATGTGCTGCCAGTCCCTTATCTCCAGCGGGACATCTCTGCCCCAGTAACACCCACTGGATTTTCTGGTGAGCCATGTGCTGTGCTTGACTTGCCACCGCAGTGATGGGGACGGACAAATGGAACCGTAAAACAGATCCTCTAACAGGATCTCCAGGCTCTGCTTGCAAATGCTCTGGACCACAACGCAACACCGGACTGTTTTTCCTGCAGCACTGTCATCCCGTTTTACAGTACTTTACACACTTTATGTAACAAATATAACAGCAGAGCAGCATATTGGCAGAGAGGGAGAGAAACAAAATGATTTAACACTGTCAAACTAGAACACTGTCACCAGATGAGAGATGGGAAGGGAGAAGGTCAATAGCAAAGGTACAATAGCTGCACTACTGAAATACTTTGGGCTATTGCTGTATGACACAGAGTTGTTTCACTAGGGGGGAGTGGGGGCAATGTGTGCAAGAAGACCATTGGAAAGGAAAAAAAAAGAACCATCAGGAAAAGATCAATGCTTGACTGAGCTATTTTATTAAATTCCCCCTGGATTTAGCCTGAGACTTAAGGCATGATACGATCAGAGCAGATTGCCTTGGGTTATTCCACTCTGAAGTTGTCCATATATCTGACATTGGTCATGACATATTTAATTTGAACTGGAAGTTCAGATTTAATGGTTGAATTCAAGTGGAACGGGAAGCACATAACCAAGTCGGGACTTACTGTCCATGACTATTGCTGCTAACCTCTCTCACAAGGTATTATTAGCGTGTGTAGGACCTGGGAAGAGCCCTGTACTCTCACGACAACCTTGGCTATAGGGTGGCAATCCCATCAGTGAGTAGTAGGACCCAAAGTGGTTTACAAAGGTGAGGTTACCCTACCAAAAACTGTGTGTGAAGCAGTTTGCAGGAATGAGGTGAACCTTTGGTTTCCACAAAGCTGACAGGAATTTTACTACTGACTGTAATAGAGGCAGCTTGCATCCTTGACTTAAAATCCCCAGGAAAAGCAGAACAAGACAAAATAAAAGAGAGTGAATACTTACAGGCTGCGTAGTTAACCGCCCTCTCATTCCCATTGCAATTTTATTTGGATACAAGTAAATTGTTTTTTTCCATTGCTTACTCTACCAAACGGCTGTTATGAAAGAGTCTACCCTGACAGGTTGGCTTTAAGAGTATTTTGAAAATTGTGCTGGACAGGATTTTGCGTTTAAGCACTATCATCTACTGGAAAATGAGAATCGAGTTCTTTTGAACAAGTTACCCCGTGTCGAAATAGTATCGGTAAAACAGAACTGGAAAGACAGACACATTAACTGAAGTAGCAGGTTTTTTAGCATGTGTGACTATTTCTAGACATACTTTCTATAACCAGACTTTTTCCAATCCCTGTTATGCTCAGCCTGACCAGCACTATTAACTTCTTGCTTTGACATTTCTACAACGAAAAAAGTCAGCAGAGCCAAATCTTTCCTAAGAAGCTTCTTTGTAAGAAGCCCACTGACTCCTGCACTTCTCTGGATTCAGTGGGTTTTGACCTCTCCATGATATCATTATGGAAAGAAATCCACGAGCGTTCCCTCCCCAACCAACAATAAACAGAACAAAGAACACAGTGAATCAACATTCCAAATATGCCCTTATTCATTGTCTGGAGGAGGTAAATCAAAACTGCTTTAACGATGCTGCACGATCCCTGCATCGTTTCACAAACTCAGGTCTTCTGAGTATTTTTTTTTTTTTTTAAATTTGGTGGCCGTGAGAAAAAAAATAAATCTTAGATGGCCTCCACCTGTAGAATGGGGTACCAGTTTCTCTACTTGAGGTGTTTGCATTTCACATACCATCTCCTACATTGCGTGGTTTAAGGCGAGATACATGGGTCTGAAGAGAAGGGAACTCATCCCTCCCTGGCTGTCCAGCCACAGGCAGGGATGTGGGCAGAAGGGAAAACTGTCCTGGTGAAGAAAAATCACATCTGAAGGTTTCATGCTTTCACAGCAGATTCCTTTGGCATCTTCGCCACCTTCCCATTGCTGCCTCCAACCCCTCTGCCGGGCTGAGACCATGTCCCCACATCACTGGTTGTGCCCTGAGCAGAACATGGGTCTCCTCCCACCTCCTGCAAACTTGGATCTGCTTACCCAAAGGCTGCTCAGGAGCCATGGTCTTCCGTGGTACTGAGCCGCTTGAGCCGTTTCCCGTGTCCGACCCTTCGCTGCCCACCACGGGGCTGATGCCGGGGGCATAAGGCTGGCAGCCCCCACGCCTGCATCACCACACGCCGCTGACGGCCCCTCCATGCATCTCCCTCAAGTGTTACTTAGAGTTTTGGACAGCATCATTAATCTGAGAGGCACTTATGGAGATATATCGGTATCTACCTGATCATCGAGGTCGTTTTCTCCTCCCATATGATTCATTGGGAGGGAATTAGGGCAAAATGTAAAAAGTATGCTGATGTAATGGTGCATTTTTCAGAAGCTCATTCATTGTCTTCACCTTGAGCTTTCAGATGGGCTAAAGTTGCAAAGCAAACAATAGGAAATCTTCCTTTAAAATCGTGCTAAGGAAAAAAAAATAAAAAATAAGGACACCTTTATAGCATACCTCAGCTCTGACTTATCAAACGCAAGGTGTTTGTTAGATGCAACAGGTTCCTTCCTACGAAGCAGTGTTCTTACATTCCTCACACCCCCTGTAGGCTTTGAAATCAGTGTTCAAAGTGGACTTTCTGAATTCATGAAAACCCACAGGTCTATAATACATCCCTAATGGAAGTCAAACATGACACCCTAGAGATAAAACACAGTGGCCTTACCCTCTGTTCACAGTAGGTGTCTGTGTATAATAAATATTTTATTTTACTACAAAAACAAATAACTAAACATACCCCCTGTGTTTGTTCTGAACTCTACAGTAGCTTTTGTGAGTTTACTATATTTCAAAGCTGAGATAGGAAACCACAAAGTCACGTCAGTTATATTGCATGCTTGCACAAGGCAAGCCAGCTCTGCTTCCAGCCCCACCAAGCTCCTGGGACCAAGGTGGCTCTGTCCCTCCAGGAGAGGACCCATGAGGAGCCTGGCTTTGGGGTGGAAAGCCCACCAGGCACAGCCCCAGCTTACAAACAGTACCTGAAAACAAAACAAACCCTGTTGGTTTCACTACTTTTAGTGTTAGGTGATGGTCCTGCAAGACCTCAGTTAAACTGACATGCCTGCTCCATTCTGCTGCAGGGTCTATCACATCTTCATTCAAGGTGGGACACCCAAAATATGAGGGTGAGCTGACATCAAAGGGGAAGCGCAGCGGCTCCTCTGAGCTATTTCGGATACGGCCATGCTCTTGATTGTACCTATGGCTATTGCACTTCTCCTCTATTGCCTCATTTCTTAGGATGTTTGCTTTGAAAGAGGTAAGTGAAAGCTGAAATCCACCACCACCCCCCCTTTTCTTTTTGCCCCATCTTCAGGAACTCTTCAGCTGTGGGCCTACAATTATGGAGAACCTCATTAACTCCAGAAAAATGTGGGAGGAGCAGACTGGTAGAAAGGAGAGCCATGGCATGCAGCAGGGCTCCACGGCGAGGGCTGCGTCCCTCACCACAGACCAGGCGGCAGCACCAAGGCTGGCAGCAGCCTCTCCCCGGCTCAACCTCCTTAGGTACACCTACTACAAAGCACGCTCGCTGCAAGAACAGAGCTAATATTCGGCTTCCCAAGGTGTTTGTGCCGCTCCTCTGTCTCTGAGGATGCAGCCGTATCTGTTTGCTGTTTCTGGGCACACGTCATGGCCACACACACGGGTAGGGCACCCTCCTGGTGCAGCCCTAGCTCTGCTGACGTCCCTTCAGCAGAGCCCGGCGGGTGCTTCAGCTGCAGCATCGCAATTTCTCCCGTCTCACAGCACCACGGATCCTCAGACACTTTTCCATCAAGAGCCTAATGCCTGCTAATAGGAGAAACGTGATGCTTCTATTGAACGTGGGTTAGGTTATGAGACATCACTCTTATTTCAAGGGCAGTGTCGAACCACCCAACTTTTAAATACGTATATATATAAAGGAAACGGAGAAAAGCTATCGTAAATGTGCAGTTCCTGATGAATCACTGAGTTCTGACAGCTTTACACAGATATAACTGCACCCGGCCAATTTCTCAGCTGGTGTAAACTGGCATCCATCCATGGACTGTAATGAAGACAGGCCAATTTACACCAGCCAGCTGACCCATTTTTATTGATTTTAGATGATTTACATCAGGCTTAAGATGGAGTAATACATTGTTGAATCAGGCCCACGAAGTATGTGCCCTAACCTTACATTATCAGGGAATTCAAAATTAGGATTTCTTGGTCTATCATTATTTCATGCTTTTACATCTATCAAAAGTGCGCTTTTCTAAGTGCTGCACTGCGAGGGTGTCATTATCTAGACACAATAATAAGAGATTCAGGCACTGTAAAAAACCTTAAACCTTGACTTGTGGATTTATACAAGGCATTTAATGTTATTTTAACACAGTATTTGGTATGTACTTTTATATGTTTCAGTGGCTTATATCATCATTCTTACTGTACTAAAACTTACATGTCCTTTTTCTTATATAATATCCTTGTGTAAATTTTTTGTAAGCTCTAGGTTTATTTTATGACCCATAAACTTTGACAATATATTAAAATCTTGGAGGAATTTAATATCAGTAGAAGATTATCTTAAAAAAATCATTTCTCCGTGTTATAGAGACTTAGACATATCTAGTATGTTAAAAGGTTTAATAGCTGTTTGTAAATTTTACTGCAACTGTCAATAACTTCATAATATATTGAGCCAGTTAATAGGTCAACGGAAAATATTTATAACTTGCTATAAACTGTTTACCCAAGAATAAACTTAATTTCTAATGATAATGAAACATAAAAGTCGATGAATATTAATTTTAATATTTTATCCTAATTTAAACCCAGTTTTACCGTTTGCTGTAAACACTGCCTGAGCAGAGGTAAAAGGTACTGTTTTTTCTAACTCTGGGCAAAAATCTCTGAAAACGTCATCAGTGAAGGGAGTTTACACCGTCTTGGGAGAAGAAAGCAGGAACGCCTGCGATGCAAAAATGCCATATAAATAAGAAAATGCGCTCAAAGAGGTTTCTTGCTTTTTTGGGAAAGTGGTTTTAGATAACACCTCCTTCTCCTCCACGTATCTATTGCAAAGTAGAATTTCGATGTCTGAATTTTTTTCACACCTAAATCCCACGTTTTATTTCATCCTAAGCATGCCTGATGCTGTGGCGTGCTGCATCCCCCACCATCCCCCCGTGCCACAAGGGGCTGTGCCCAAAGGCCTGACGTGAGCAAAGGATCCGTCCCCCTTGGGACATTAGGTCTGACCGTGTATTTGCTAGTCAGGGGCAAAATTCAGGGCAAAATATCAGGATACACAGATTCCTATAGGCCCCCAAACCTGTAAATTAGGAAACTCCTTTATTGCCATTATGCCCCCTTCCAGGCTTCCCGCTTGCATCACGTCATAGCTTATTTTAGCTGGTTTACACAGACCGATGGTCAAATCTGGCCAGGATTCAGGGACACCGGGTCAGGCCGTGTTCCTGCTCCTTCCCTAGCAGCCCGTCGCTGGGGACTCAGCTCAGCTCTGAACATCCTCTTCTCGCGCCTCCAGCGCATGGCCGCAGTCACGAGCCTTGATACAAGGAAGGGCTGGCAGGTCTCTTGCCGTGGTTTTCATGTTACCAAGTTGATGAAATTCACCCAATTAATTTTTTATATTTAATATTAGGCTTTATTAATCTTGTATTTTATTAATAGAATTTTTAAATATTTAATGCTAAATTTTTATATGTAATACTAAGACTTATTAATCTACTAAATTTTATTAATAGAATTTTTGTAACTTTCTTTTTTTTCCCCCCCTCCAGGTCAATTATGTAGTTTTAAAAATATTGCAACACCAGACTGAAAAACAGACAATCCATCGCCTCAGAGCGGGATGCGCAAGGACAGCACTTGCCCATTCCTCCTCATTCCCCGCCAAAGCATACGCGCTGTGGCCTTATTTCTTCTCTGTTCATGCCCACTGGGGTGGCTGCAGACAGTCCTGAGATCCCGCAGCCCTACCTCTGTTCCTAATGAGCCCTAATTATACTTTATTTGTGTGTTGAGACTCGATTCGATAGCACATGACTCCCCTGTTAAGAAACTCTTCTGCAGTTGCATATTCCTGAGGCACCTTACAGGATGCCATTCTGCGTATAATCTGATATTTTTCCCCTTCCAAATTAGTAACACAGTCACATAGCAAATTGGAATATGCATGTAGCTTCAACACTGATATGGCGTTGCCTTCTCCTCTTCCTGACACTTTTGATGTTGTTCCCTTTCATCGTTGTCACCGTCCTGCTTCTGCAGCAGACTTCACATCTAAGGCCTTGTGCAGGGCATAATTAGAGGCTGCAGGACCAAGACATGAAGGTTGGGCTCTTGTTTTTCAGGCAGCAGCTCAGGAAAGGGCAGCTGGTCCCTCAGTGGTCACCGCATGGATGGGGCCACTGCCCAGCCCAAAGGGATGCCCCGGGGCTGCCCGGACCTCTCACTTGACCATGGCTTGGCCGCCTGGTCCCCAGCGGGATGAACCCAGGTCAAAGAGGGATGCTCTCTCCCAGGTCACCTTTATTAAGGCAAGGAAAACAGCCCCAAAAGCAGCGAAGTTCCCTCTCACCTCTCCCATCTGCCACATCAGGCTGGGGAAGGGAAGAGGCACAGAGGTCCCATGCTCTGCTGACGGAGCCAAGGGGACCTCTTGCTTAGGTCTAACTGCGGCAAACCAGGGACAAGGCTTGCCATCATCTCCTAAATATCATTTCCTTCCCCTTACAAGGATATAAATCCACGTTTGTGTGTAATAAACTCTTTGCCCTACATTGCACTCTTTTATCTAGAGTCCATGTGTCCTTTCCCATTTGGAAAGGCATTTTGCTTATAAACTACACAGTTTCACTACAGTGCGGTAAAACCAGATAATTTTCCGTTTGCTGTTGCATAAGCGGCATCTTAATATCCAAAGCTCTTAAACAAGAATAACCATTTATCTCAGAAAAGCACTGAAGAAAGAGGATTTATTGCAATTGTGTGGTTGACTGATCGAATCATGTTTGTTTTTCTGGAAAGGGGTGGTGGTTGGAAAATAAACTTCTTTTTGCAAGAAAATGTGTGTACCTATCCAACAAAAATATTCTGTTGGCGCGAAGGAGGGACACCCGAGCCCTTCCCAGCTGTCAAGACCCTGGGGAGCAGATCCCAGGGTGAAAGCACCGAGCACCGATGGAGTCGGAGCAGCTTTGAGCCCCTTTATTCCCCAACTGCGAGGGGATGTGGGCAGCTGCGGACAAGCCTCATGCTCACCATAACCTCTCTCTATTCCTACAGCATGCTTTGCAGGAGCGCAGCAGGGATTTGGGGGCTCTCTGCCTTTTGGATGTCACAAGGCTCATTCCAATACTTGGCCAAAGTATTGCATTTTGCTTGTTTGGTGTCAGAGGGGTTTGGCAGCTCCAGAAGCTGCCACCACCTATAACCCCTCTGCAGACCCTTGCTTGGCTTGCTGGGCTCACCTGGGAAACCTCATATTTCAGTGTTTTTAAGAGAAAAAGCTGTTTCCACTACTGTTAATAGAGTAACAGTATTCCAGTACTGTATTCCACAGCCGTGAATTTACTCAAAACACTCCACTATCAAATAACAAAGTTCTGAAACAAAAGGTGCCTCATCCTGCTGCCACCCCACTGGGCACCACGCCGAGGGGGTCTCTGGCACGAGAGCAATTTTCTTAGAATACCTTACATTCTGCGAAATTAGGCACAGTCTACGTGTTAAGGAGGGAGCATCAGATCAGTGTTGGCTTTGAATTTCTTTGCTTTTGTCAGCCTCATTATTACAGCTCGAATGCTATTAAAATGCTGCTCTTCGTCTGTTAATAATCATTTCACTTCTCTATCTCTGCCACATGAACTTTAGAACACTGTGAAATGGGTTTTGTAGTTGCATGTTTTTTTCAAGTTCATTGATCAAACATTTGTACATTTTAATGTTATAAATAATTGAAGAGCCTTCATTTTTCAGTGTTAAAATTAAGTTTTCTGTTCTGCCTTTTAAAACTAGAACAAGGGGAAGTGTAATTTAAGCCATGAAAAGGCTGCAAAATACGTGAAACTCTCTGTAACCCTTTTCTGTGAGACTCTCCTCGTTTTACTTTGATTCTTGCGAAGACTGAAGTGCGTACTGCCAGCCCTTGACAGGCTCCTCCAGCAGGTTACCAGCTAGAGGAGTTCACCTATTTTCAGAGAAGGCTTTAAACGTGGGATGGATACAAGGAGACCGTTTGAAGCCACCCAGCAGGTTTGGGAAGGGTGGGGGCAGGGAGGAGTTGGAGGAGGTGGGTGCAATGGAGCCAGACAGGGGTGTTCGGATGAAGGACAGCAGTTTACATCTCAGTGCACGTTACTCTTCCCTTCCCAATGTGTGCGTTAAACGAGAAGGAAACCCATCGAACGGACGAACCCAGGGATGACCCAGCATCCATGGAAACAGGAAGAGGAAAGCGTAAGGTTGCCTCTGGGAAGGAGAGGGAAAGCAAGATGCAAATTGTATTAGCATCGTGTCCTATGACTACAGTGAAAATCTCCCATTCCTGGTGGACCCAGATCTTCTTGCTACAGCAGAAGTTTAAACCAAACACCTCTACAGCTACACAAAGGGTGTCAAGAGGGCTTGTGTCTGTATCAGCTCTCAAACTGGGCTGAAAACCAGACAGATGAGTATCCTGCAGTTTGTGCAGACGATGCACAAGCCTGTGAAACAGCCGGCAAAATTAACAGTTTCTGTTTTTCTGTGGGTCTGTTTGCGTGACAATTTGCTAATGTCGAGTGTGAACCCTGGGGTCTTCCACTAAAGATCTAAGCTTGACTCTAAATCTAGGTCAAAGACAACCTCTCAAGCCAAGCAAAGTTAATCATCGGTACTGGTGTACAAACGGCTGCTGGGTCAGCTGCTGAAATGAATCAATGCAGAGCAAGCCTAATATTTCCAGTTTTGGGATGAATATCACAAGCAGATGCTTATCTAAGACATATCGGAAGACACAACCCCCTTCATTGAGAAGCTGTGCTGGGAATTTTCCTGGGAAGGGGTTCCCATGGGAGATGGCTGGGGCTTCCTGGCTCCAGCCAGGATGGAGATGCTGTGGGAACAGCAGATCCCAAATGCTGGTTCAATTAACTCTGCCCGTGGACGCAGCCCCCAATGTCCTCACTCCAGCGGACACAGGAGCACAGGAGAGGACGTCTTGCCTGCCAGAGGGTTTAATGACGAGCAAATAGATACACAAGATAAGCTTCCCTGAAAGTTATGATGAAAACTATGAATCTTTACACTAAAAGAGGTAAACCATGAAGACTGGATGTTTCTCCGTTCTCTAACCGCCGTTTCACTCGCCATGAATTTCATGAAAACTGTGTTGAGTGAAACGGAGATTTACTGAAAACGCTAAAAACTGCGTTGATGGAGCCAGCTACCCCTGAGCGATCGCTCAGCCTGAATTCCTTTCAAGGCAAGCGTTCCCAGAGCCACTGTGATGCTGAGGCTGGGCAACGGCACGTAAAGGCAGAGCCCTTTCCTCAACGGCAGCTTCAGAAAATGGGCAAAGACATCTCTGCGTTAAATCCGGTTTGGCCTGAGCTGTGAGGCTCAGGGAAACGTTGAGATACACGTTGGCATGGGCTGTCCTAAATCTCCATCTCTAATTCCCGTTTCAGTGTAACTGAACAGTTCACCCCAGTGCAGAAGCCAGTTCTAGCCAACCGTAGCAGGATGCCGTGCCATGGGTGTCAAAGTAAGAGCCAATGAGACAAATGGCAGATTTAAAAAAAAAAAAAATTGCAAAAGTAGGCTGTTTGCGGTACCACACTCATGTTTTCAGAGAGCTGTCTCCGGGTGTAAATCGGGAGAACCATGACGGGAGTGAAAGAGAAGGTAACTTAGGAGTCAGGAAATTCAGAAGACAAGTACTCGGTTCCCTTGCTATCAACCACAGCTGTGATTTCCTTTCTGCTCCCCCCTTACAAAACAAAAAGGGTTAAAGGAGTGAAAAAAACAAAAGCATGCTGAACTGGGCCGAAATGGGAGGTAAGCCGAGATTCTGCGCTCGATATCACACTGTTAGCTCCAGGAGATCAGGAGGAAGGAAGATTTACCTCATCTACCCAACAGACAGGGAGAAAAAATTAAAAAAAAAGAAACAGAAAAAATAATAAAAATAAAATAAAAAAAAGACAAGCAACTTTCAGAAACTCTCCCAGGTTGAGCGCGCGTACAGCTTGTTCTTGCAAAATCCCTCACTGCGTGTGCCGTGCATATCCTCCTTCTCAGGTGGGAACATGGAGGATGCTCTTTAGGCAGAAGTTGGGTCAACGGCGACGGCTCCACACCGTGGGCAGCGGCCGCACGGCACCTCGCACATGGATGCTGTGGTCCCCTGCAGTATGGACCCCCATCCCATCCCTCAGCTGGGGTGGGGAGACTTTTGGCTCTGGTGCCAGTTTGCCCAGTAAGGGTTTGCCCAAGTACCGACATGCCAGAAAGAATATTTTACGATTATTTCTTGGTGCTACTTAATGGAAAGGATTTACTGGTGGTGCGCGCTGTTATCGCCTTCTCCAACAAGCACTCCAGCCTTCAATATTAATCTTGGTATTCTCCGCAAGTTCCAAGTCTTGGTCCACAGGAGAGTTTTCCATTTTCCCTCCGCAGCGAGTGGCTTACTAGTGGGGATGGATTAAGACGAATACAAGCAACACTGCATGGTAAATTCTTCTTCTTTGTTCAACAGCTGTTTTGAATGTGTTATAGGATTGAGTAAAACGTTGCTTCCATATTCAAAAAGAGCCTCAGCTTTTCCAAAAGGGTTTGGCTCCTCTGCAAGAAGTTCAGCTGCTGATATTCACTTATTTAATTCTTCGCCAAACATGCAGAATCTCTGACAACCATTTGTTTAAATTACTTACACAACTTGCCATTTTAATCTTTTTTTCCTATTAATCTGTGACAAACCATGGAATTTAATATTTTTTACCATGACTAATGTATGAAATTTGTTAGCTTTGTCTGTAATTTACAGAGAGCCCTGAATAATTGAGCCTTTAAGTTTAAAGGCTTATATTTTGTTATTCTAGCTGTGATTATGCGTAATGGTTTGAAGAACCTAAGGGGCTTTAGAGATGGGTGCCAATATAAAATGCCAAAACTGACCTTAGCCCTCCTCATTTTCCTCTGTTTGCCTCCAATTATTATAGGGGGGAAAAAATTAAAGAAAATAAATAAGAGAGATTTGTATTTTTTTTTTTTGGTGGTGGGGGGGAGGGGAGACAAGGGAATTTATGTACTGAAAAGACTGCATAAGAATAAAGAGTTTCTAGCAGCTCTGCTGTCAAATCTCAGCCTGCTCATTCTATACCCTTGTAAATACCTTACTGCCTGCACTACACCGTCAACCAAAGCTCGCTGTGGTGTGGTCCTGTCTTTTTAATCATCTGACGCGTGCATTTCAATAGTAGTAATAATAAGAAAAAATAGTAACTAGATAACAGTAAATAGTCTTTCTGCAACCTGAAGAAGCCCCGGGTCCTAACACAGATATCTATTTTCGCAGAGTCTATCACAACCATGAAGCTCTTCGCGGTCAGTAAAGCTCTGCCAGCCTGAGACCCTCAGGAGAAATGGATGGAGTGGAAGGTGTGCCTTTACAAGATGAAGCCGCGCTTTTCCAGGTCACTTCTACCAAAGACATGCACAACGGTCACATTAGGAAATTGCCACACGGACCAGAAGAGAGACCCAACGAGCCTGCTGTCCCCAACCACTGCCCAGGTTTTGGTACCTGAACAAAGGGGCAGGACCTCACCTTTCAACAACACCCCAGCCCACACGTGCTCTGCTAGAAAGCTGCAAGGAGTTTGATTCAGAAACCGGTTGCTCATGGACCCATAACGACCCGGTAATTGCTCAGAGGGCAATCTCTAGAGGACCATCCCCTACCCTCCATGTGGCTGGGCAAGACCAAAGACAAGGAGCATCACAGCGACCACGGAAATGTGACGTGCACTCATGGGATCTCTCATCTAGGAGAAAGAAAAAAACACAAAGAGACTGCTGCTGCACGTAAACACAGGAAAACAGGTCTTAGGAGGAGGCAGAATACAAAGTGATATAATGGTACATTAGCCTTAAACCAGAGAGAGCGGTGTAGGACAGAATGCCTTCGAACAAGGATGTTATATATATATTCCTCAGGTCATGTTATTTCTTTTAAATATTAATCAGAAAAATTGGAAAGCTTTATTATAAAGATGACAAATGCTACTGTGCCTCAAGGAAAGGTTGCGCACAGGATGTGCAAACTCATACTTATTTGATTCAACATGGTGACTGTGGGCTGCACTTTTAATGAGGGAAATAAAACATCCTCTTAATTGGCTATAAAAGGATGTGCACCACAGACTTACTGAAACATTAGGCTGCATAGTTAGGACCTACTTTGTAACAATGCCTCATTTTTATTAATATTATCTTTATTGGTTGTGAAATCTATGAGTTTGTCTGTATTATAGGAACAAAAGACTTTTTTTATTATTTTTTTTTAAGGGAGAAAGAAAGAAAGAAAGAAAGGATATTCTACACAGGGTAAATTGAAAACATCAGCGTACCCTACAGAGTAATAGCACTTTATCATGATTTATACATGGGAACGTAACTGTTGCCAAAAAACATAGGTGACCTCTCTCTACCCTATATTAATAATTACAGTATGGAGATGGAAGCATGATATGTGGGACACTCCTCTCTGCTACAAAAAAAAAAAAAGGGGGGGGGCCTGCTTAAGATACGTAAAAAGGAGGCGAATCTGACTAGTAAGTGTTGACAGGCATCACATCTTGTGCAATGAAAAACACATTATTGGAATTTACCCAAAACTCAGGTTTTATTCCAACTGTTCGTACTATTTTTTTATTTTTTTTTTTAAATTAAGGAAGAATGCACTCTGAGCACCCCTTCTGGTCAGGCTCTGGAGAACGCGGAGCACCTCTCCGAACCCTGATGTGAAATACAAGCCACGGGAAGGGGCTGACAGGGGCAGAGCCGAACGCCCGGTGACAACGCCTGAATCCCAGGCAGAGCCGTCTGGGGTTAGGCGAGGGGGATTTTCTGTTCCTGAAGGGGTCCCTCCAAACACCCATCGGGTGAAGGCCATTTGCCCTACATGAGTTTCATTATTATATCAAGGAGAAAGTTGGTTAGAAAAAATCATGGAGAATGAAAAATGCATCTTTTATATATACGCCACTTCTTTTTTTTATAAGCGTCTTCCCTGCCCTCACCCCCGGGAAGGTTAAGCCCGTCCTTTAAAGGTCCATCTGAAGCTTTTCGTCTGAATTTCTATAGTTACGACAGCAGACCAGGGGGACATCCCCCGCTGGGGGCTCACCAGCTCGCTGCCAACACAGAGATTGCTGCGGCTGCTGCCAGCGGGTCCGAGCAGCCCCGTTTCCCAAGACATCAGCCTTGAGATGCCATTTAATAAATAAAGCAGGAAGCACCCTCTAGAATAGAGAGCGCAGAACAAAATCCAAAACACACCAGCAAGGGTTTCTTCAGTTTACAAACTTATGTTAAAACCTGTTAGCGATTGTGTTCGTAACAGTTTTTATAAAGCACGGTAGGTTATAATTTTAAACTTGACATACGATGGAGCTTCCTGGATTAAATCTCTCTGCTACTTTTTTTTTTTTTTTTTTCCCCCACCCAGAGGACAGGAAGAATTCTTCTTCAACCTCCCCAGCTTATTTTCCAGATTTTCATATCCTTAGGGTTATTAAATGCCGATCCGGAAAGAGCACGCCATCAGTCTGGGCGCTAACTCCGTGCTCCTTTCTTTGTGCACCTCGGGGCAGGCAACAGCCGTTCGGGAAAACCCACGGGTGAGGAACAGCACTAAATCCAGAGGCACCAGAGAGCGCTGGCTAGAGCAGAGACACATTTTTTTCTCCTAAATGCCAGGGTTAAACTCACCCTCCGTAGGGCTGAGACCTCTCAAGGGACTGGTCAGGAGAAATCCAACACCCACAAACAATTAGCGCCTTGATTTTATATCAAACCTAACCCCGCACAGCATCTTTATACCCTCTATGAGGCAGAAAGAGACTGCACTGATTTAAATGGCCCATTCGGTATTTTTCTTAGGTGAATTTTGTTTCTCACTGAACCTTTCAGGCCCTGGAAAATGTAAAACTAAAGCAGGAAGCATGGGTTTAGATTATGTCAGACGAGATCAGACGGTGCCTGGAGCAGACAGGCTCTCTGCAGGTCCTTGCTGCAAACGCCGCCGGGGCAGCCTTCTGGGAGAGGAAGAGGAACCGGGGAGCAGCGAGCGGAGCTACAAAACACGTCAGGGAAATAACAGGGCTCCCTGCGCTGGGGTTCACTGCTGCAACGCAGCCGGTGGGGTACCCCATCGGCGCTTTTCCTGATCCGCCGCAATTTGCACCGTTCCTTCGTTCTTCGCAGCCTCGTGGAAGGGTAGGGCCACCGGCACTTCAGAAATAACTACAAGTGTCGTGGAAAACGCAGGGAGTAGCTTCTTAAGAAAGAAGGCCTCTGGCTTCTTCAGAGCACTGAAATTACTCGTTCTGCATCGCAATACAGACTCCCGAAATACTACAGGATTAGATATTTGAAATTAGGGGAGAGTGGTTTTGCATGCCTGGTTCTAGCAGCAGCGATTTTGGTACTAGCTCATTGCTAAAATCAACACTCAAGTCCACTTTATCCTATTTCCAGCAATTATAGCTACTTCAAATAGGGAATTTTAATTCAAGAAGTATAATAAATGTCATTCCTGTAACACGTACATTACTGTAATCTAATGTGAGTAAGAAGTCACTTGAGATGGAGAGACGCAACAGCCCCTTTAGGGCTAGTGCCATAGCATAGGCAACAAAAGGGAAACCCTCGTTAATCCATTGGAAATATCATGTTAATAAATGAAAATGAGATAATGACTTTTGTGGCTAGCTGAATCTTGTCTAAAGCCTCTTATGAGCTTCATGTGTCTCAATTAGGGACTATGTTACAAGGTAAAAAAATTCAGCTGCGGGCTGAACACAATAAAAAACAAAGTTAAATAAGGAAATGTACTTGGTATGATTATTATTGCAACCCTCCTGCCTGACCTAGAAGTTTCTCATTGTACAGATCCACCCCAAGCTCCCATTATAGCTTTTAATTGGTATTTCAGTCGCTGCTCCCGCAACGCAAGGGAAGCGCGCCTGCGATTCGCTTTTCTCTTTCATACGGCAGGTCACGAAGTCAAAGCCCGTTTACCCTGTCTGATTCCACATCACACAGATCAACCGTTGTGTTTCAACCCCAACGGCAAAGTTGCAACCACCCTCCCGCGTTGCGATGCCAGCCCGGACCACGCTGGGAAAAGCGAAGGGCAGGAGAGGGCTGAGCTTCCCGCGGGAGCACGGAGCCTCCCGAAGTTTCTGTGTTTGGGTGGGGAAGTAGGAATCTGGCTGCAGCAAACCATCGCTTGCAGATTTGGTGGCGTTTGCAGCCTGCGGTGTGTGATTATCACGCAAGTAAGCACACCTCACTACGTCAGTTTTCTCAAGCTTTTGTGGAAGCAGATGTTTGACTCCAAACCAGAGTTTCTCCGATTCAGGAAGAGAAGAGCCATCTAAAAGGTGCTACATAGGAACCCTTCGTTAGCTCACATACTCCTAGAGTGTTATCTGTGTTGTCCTTTTACAGCAAAGACACTTATTTTCAAAACACCCTACGCTTTGTAGGTGGCGTAGGGACTACCTGCAGATTGTAGTGACAAACCTACAGATTGTCATTTAAGCAATTAAATAATTCTACACCCTCATTATCAGGTACTTCGCATTCAAAAATGAGAGATTTATATGAAAAAGAAACGATGGGCAGAAGCCATCATCAACTACTTGAACGTTTTTCAAACACTTCATCTAAATATCACCTCTCCAAAATTTAACGAGGTTAATTTTTTTTTTTTACACTATTTCTGTTGTTTGTTCTTTTTGTTGTTGGGTTGTGGTTTTGTTTTTTAAACATAAAATGGTAACTCTTTAGGCATTCAGTTATTACAAGTTCATTTGGTATGCATGGAAATAGCAGCGATCGTAATGAATTCATTTGATATTCATGCAAATGTCACATGTGCTCGGGTGGCAGTGCCGCTGTCGCCCAGCACTCATTAGGCTGCGTTTTGCTCTGGCGCTGGACGTCCCCGCTCCAGCCCTTCCCACGGGCACCTCCGACACGTCATGCTCCCACTTCTGCCCACCCTTTCTTACATAAAAAGCACGTTTAGCATGATATGATTAAATAAAAGATATAATTTCTCTTTCAGAAGAGTTGTGCAGTTTGTGCGTAAAATGCTTCGTTTCCTTTCTGCTCCTCAGCCCTCCGCAGTTCCGAAGACGTGCAAAAGTTACTACAGAAGGAGAATTTATAACTTCACCTATTCGCTTTGTGTTACTCTGCTCTTGTTTCTCAGCTACAATTCTTCAGCGGGCTAGTTTGCTTCCGAAATCACTACAACTTCCATCTGAAGGGCTGGTTTCTGTGTGCCTGGCCCGTGACACGGCTGTTAAGAAGAGTTCAGGGTTTTGAGCAGACCCTGAATTCCCCATTCACTTTCAAATGGAAGAACCCAAAGTCACCAGAAATTTTCATATTTTGCATGAGACTTATAAATGGGGATGATCCAAAGGCCCTGGGGGAGCGAGGTGCTCGGGTCACGCTCGATTCAGTGGGATTTATTTCCTTGAACCACTTTGGCCCCTCTCAAAGCCTTCGCTCTTTAACCACGCCAGTGAGCGACCGCCAGCTTCGGGAGGCGTGACGTCGTGGGAGCCATCACGATTACTTAAAACACAAAATGAGCATGGCTAAGGTCAAAAGTTTTTCAAAAAGTCTAATATATACGTCCCCAGAGGAGCCAGCTCTATTCACCTTAATCCTGAATCAACACCGCCTGTGTAAGAACAGGCTCGCCGCAGCCCGCGCCGTCCTTCGGGGCCCCACTCCTGCACTTAAAGCTGGATGCAGGAGCCTTCACGGATTTGGGCTGCAACGCGGGGAGAGAAATCTGGCTCGGCTTTTTGAGTAGTTGCAAAACATCGTTAAGGCTTTACTTCCTACCAGCCTCTAACCTCCCACAGGCACCGGCCTCTCCAGCTTCCGAGCAGGCACCAAGTGCCCCTGCCAGGCATCCGAGAAGGCTTTGCCCCGCAAAGCCACACGTTGCCTCAACCTTGACACACAGGAGAAGATGAAAGGAGGAAGGAGTGGAGAAGGATTCACATCTCTGTAGGAGACATGAATATATTTAGAACCAATTGTTCTAAAAACCCCACTGATATGTACACAAAACCAACAAAAAAACCCAACCCCATTGGTGTTAAATTTTCCTTGGACAGATGAACAGAGAGGGTTTGACCTCAAATGAAGAAACACAAGTCTTACACCATGTGCCCAAAGCCTCACTTTTTCAATCAAAAGATGAGAAGCTCTCGTTTCTCATCTTTCTAATGAGAAGGTCTCATTTACAGCATAGAGGGGGGGCAGCCGCTTGCCTATCATCAAAACAGATGCCATCCTCTGCCAGGTGGCACTACTGGTAACACCATTATTTCTGCACGCAGACACTAAAAGCTATTTTGTGCTTGTTTCTTCTTACAGATGTAAACCACAGCATGGGAAGCACGTTTCACATGAGTGATGGTCATTCTGGTCATTGCTGCTCTTCAACTCACATACAAAGGGATCACGCAAGATATTTTCTGGGCTAAGCAAGATTTCTGTTCGCATTTGTCTTCTGGTCGTTTATGATGCAAGTACTTCCACTCAACAGCACAAGGGACGGGGAGGCACGTCCCTGCTCCACACCCAAGAATTAAATGCAACTCAGGTTGTCGGATTGAGGAAGGCCAATGCAGCACCCATGAGTTATTCCCACTTTTGGCATCTGTGCAAATGTAACTTAAAGCGGGACTCCACAGGCAAAGTTTATTGACCTATCAAGAAAACGTGCAGGCCAGCCTCGGAGATATTTTAAGGCAAGTATAAATCTGATAATTGATGGTTTAGCTGACTGCTCTGAGCGGAGTTTTGCAGCTCGTGCTCAGGAAGGCTCAAAGGCTGGCTGGGGCTTGCTGGGGCGGAGAGCGGGTAAAGAGCGTGGTCGTGCAGCAAGAGCTTGAGTCGCGGTTTGCTCCTCCACTTGCATGCTCGTGGAGATTTGGTGAACAGAACAAGTGGTGCTCTGCCTTTTTGCCATCAAATCTTTCTTATTCTGGAGCTGGGTCGTCATGAACACTTTAAGTACCTTCTGAGAGTGCTTCACCCTACCCAGAGGGCAAAGGTTTTCCTACAATAGGCCTTGCTCTTGCGTTTTTTCGGTCTCCCTTTTTGAGGCTGCACCCACAAATGGATGGATGAAGTACCAAATCCTTGCTGCATCGATATTCCTCAAGCAGACTAAACTTCACCCCACTCACTGTGGCAGGTGAGCAACCTGACGGTTGAGCCCCGCGTGTGTAGTGGGGACCTATGTCTCAAAACTACTTCTGTATAAATCACTCCAGAATCAAGATTTTTTTTCCTACCACAAAACCTACTCGTGGTTCTTTGGTAAATTAACTGAGCTGCACAACAGGCTGAAAAACTTCATGAAAACATATAAAAAACTAGATCAGATGCGCTTTCTGGTTGCATTGTGGTGCTTCCCCCCATCCCCAACGTACAGCTAGGATAAAAGTCTAAATGTTGTTGTCGTCTCAGCTGAAGGATTGAGATCAATTTCGGCTCAATCCAGGAAAACAAGCAGATTCAGCATTCTTCTACCCAAACATGTGCCCTCCTCGGATTTTAGATTTAGCTTCTCCTCAAAACATTTAAAAATGCATTAATTGACTGCTTGCTTATACTCTGAAAGCAAGATCAGACCGAATATCAATACAGGGAGACATGTCTTGAAATACGCACGTTGCACATCTACACAAAAGCATCCTTTTGTATTGCTCTGCTGCTCACAGTAAGTGCACGGTAACAATTTGCATTGAACTCACAAGGCTTTTCTGCACGAGTCAATTCAGATCAATAGAAAAAGGCTTTTACAGAGAAAACAAGTGTTGTGGAGAAAATAGTTCAGGCAGTGGGAACATTTCACAGTTGGGGTTGGCAAATCAACATACTTTTATCTGTAGCAAAAAAAAAAAAAAAAAAAAAAAAAAAAGCCTGGGGGATTTAAATTGCGTACCTATTTCCACCCCGTTCAGGGGTTAGAGCGGCGTGGCACTTGCTTAGGCAGGTCGCAGCACCCCGTGCAGCAGGATGAGTCACCGGCACACGGCGTCACAACCGGGAAAAAACACATGCATGGGATGCAGGTACAGCAGCTCCAAGCACCTGACACCAAGTCAGAAGTCTCGGATGCAATCCTATTGCCCTTAAGGGGAGTTTAAAGGGAGACGGGAGTAGCCTTCACAGTGAATTTGGTATTATCCTTACAAACCGAGTACTCCATCTGTTTTGGCGGTTATGCAACGATGCGGTACAAAAAGGTTCAAAACTGAGTCACGCCTGGAATTGTGAGGGTGAGTTATGGACTGAAAGACTTCTCACTTTTTTCCTGAATAGCAGCTATTAATGAGACATTCCTGAAGGCAACGGGGAAAGATGCAGAAAAATGAGAAGCAGGTTGAAAAAGAAATACGGTTTCATTGACGCAACAGCTTCATGCTCTGGGAAGGTACTGGAGTTATTCCAGTTTATATCTGCTCCATCTCATGTTACCATAAGCAACCTGGAGTAGCTGAAGTAACAGTCTAATAGGACAAATGGAAACAATATTATCAAAATTAGGAGAAAAAAAAGTGAAAAAAGTGACAGGGAACTGTCAAAGCAGGGAGTTTTGAAAAGAAAGGCACCCAAGAAGTTCAAATTAACACTTGCATCTTGCACCGTCTCTTGATCTCAGCCCTACAAATAGGGTTAGCAGAATTTCACACAAGATTTTCATATTTCCTTTTTGGGGTCAGATAGCAAACGCTGAAAGAACTTCCCCGTAGTATTTTAGGCTCACCACTTCTAATCAAACCCACGAAGAGCAGAGGCATGCCAGCCGAGCAAACCAACAAACGGACGCAAACGACTTCAAACCCGGAGAAGTGTTTGTTTCCTTTGCATTAGGCAAGAGTTTTATTTTGAGGTTCCAGCCGCCTCTCCTTTTAGCCACGTTAATTTGCCAACTGTTTGCAATAAGGAAAAAAAAGCCCACCCTGAACAAACACAGTTTAGTAAGTGGGTTTGAATAAATCTAAGAAAAATGCGAGTGGCTTTATGCTGTGCTCACATGATCTGATGGAAAAAAAAGTGATTTTTTTTTTTTTAGAGCGGAGAGGAGGCTGTTGTGCTGGCCCGTTCTGGCTCACATCACATCAACAGTGTCACTGAGCATGAGGCAACAGTAGTATTTCTATTTTTGTGCATAAAGTTCAGTACACATTGGATAAGAGAACACGCATGCAGCTCCCATTACTGAAAAAAAAAAAATGTTTACCGACTCCATTTTTCTCGCGTTGTTTCTCCATAAATTAGTATACCAGCACAGACTTCCAAGTGGACTAATTTACAGGTCGTACACACAGCAAGAGTGTTTGTGGATCAACAATAAAATTAATAAGATCTCTGCTAGATAATTCCTCGCAGGTCACAGCGCGCAGACACGCATTCCCTTCTCTCGATGGCATTTCAGGCCTGATGCGCTTTTCATCTTCATCTGCTTACACGAGCCTGGGAAGCCCAGACCCTCGCGCGTGGTTAACTTGGGGCAGTTTGACTTCGTGCTACCGTTCTCCTCAGCAGAATTCTTCAGTACTGGGAACTTCTATTCTAAAAAATCCCCTTATAAACATTAAGAGCTGGTTGTTGGTTGTGTTGGGTTTTTTCTCCAATTTTTTTTTTTTTTTTGTTTTTTTGGCTTCCCACCTGACACCATGGGTTTTGGGGAATTTCCCCCTCGCCCCCACAGCTGGAAAAAAAAGTAAGAGCAGCTGTGGCTGCCCCATCCCTGGAGGGGTTCAAGGCCAGGCTGGACGGGGCTTGGAGCAACCTGGGCTGGTGGGAGGTGTCCCTGCCCAGGGCAGGGGGTGCCACTGGGTGGCCTTTAAGGTCCTTTCCAACCTAAGCCATTCTATGATAGAAACAGCCTCTGAGAACGCTGCAGATGTGTCAGGCGGCAGAGGGTGCAGTTTATAAAACAAGATAACTCCTTCAGGTACAGCTCCGGCCTTTCCTCGCGTCGCTTGGGCAGCTCATCCAGACAAGCAAGGTACCACCCACCCACCCACCCCCAGCACTGCCTGCACCCTCATCCCTCCCTCGCATGTCGTAATACTCAAGATTAGTTACATGGCCTTTAACTACATAACCAGTCAAGACATGGGTTATCCTAGAAAAGGATGGAGCCGATTTCTGCCCCCACCCCAGCCCCGTTAACAGCTCCCTATTTTTCATCACAGTTAGGTGGCAATGCAACCTGCCTCCTTTTTCATCCTGGCTCAGCAATTTAACAGTTTCTTTCACCCTGCTTGAATCAAATATATCTATCTTCTTCTCTCAGCTGCTTTTTTTCTTTACACTTATTTTATGAACACACATTCCGGGATTCTGAGTAAGTTTAAGGAGTTTATCTGTAGTTCATCTACTCTCAAATTCTCCCTCACCATCTTGAAGTCTTCAAATCATATTATCTTTTAAACAGCTTGTTTTTCCCCCCAAGTGAGTACATTTCCAGGTTTCCCAGGCTTTCCGCACATCACAACTTCACAAGTACTTCTATCGTTCCTGCTGTCCTCTGCCCTTTCCAATCCCCAGGATGTCCATTTGACACCGTGGTGTCCTACCTCGGGCCAGGCAGTCTACAGAGGTCCAGGTAAGTACTTTACAATATGCCAGATTAAACTCTTATATCTTCACAGTTCATACTTCTACGTAGGGTTTAGCTTCTGCTTTGTGTTAGTACGACAATTCTTTCTTGCTCAGAGTTCTGCAAAACATATCCGTTTGGGATATATCCTCACGATTCAGAGCCACAAATTTAAAAATCTACTGTTTGTCTCAAGACGAGGTGACGGACCATTCTCTTCCACGCTTTCCCGGTCTTGTACACAAGTTCTCTGCAGATTTAATCCATCATCTCCACTTTGTTCACCTCACTGGGTACCACCTTTACCCGAGTTTTTCCAGAGCACATGCACAGAGCTGTAGTTCAACGTTCAGTATTAGCCGTAGATTGGTTCTGCCTCCTGTTCCACTTCGCTTTCCTCCCCCTCACACCAGCACCACTCTGACCCACACCCCAGTTGCCCAAGCAAACCTTTCTCTGTTCAGATCAGTGCTGCGAACCCCAAAAGGACAGAATTAAGCCCAACGCTGTCACTCGTGCCTGCTTTCCGCATTATCTCCCTAAAAAAGTTCCACTGATTTGTCAGACAGGATTTACCCTTTATGAAACCATGCTGACTAGTTTATTTCTCCAGATGTTTTGTGATCTCATCCTTTATTAATGTTTCTAGAGTTTTGCCTAGCACCAAGGTCAGATGTACTGGTCTATTAGATCCTGGCTGGTTTTCCTAGTCATCCTCCCCCCCTCCAGCACCTCCAAACTGGGATTGTGTTTGCTTCTCTCTAGTCCCTTGGTGTCTTCCTCGTCTCAAAGGAGCCAAGATAAAAATCTTCATTTATTGAACCAGTAATCTCCTCAGTGATCTTGTTAAAGATTCCCCAGTACATAACTCCTACTACCTTGGAGCTTCCAGGGATTTTAACTTATACAAGATTTATTCTAGTATGAAATTATCATATCTCAGAAACTTTGCTTCCATTCAACCTTGTGAACACTCAGTAGAGAGATATGTTTAGGCAGAGACTTTCAGAGCCACCTTGGGGATCTGGGTGCTCCATTCCCATTGCAATTAACGGGACAGGGGCTTCCAAGCCTCCTAAGCAGTTTTGAAACTGTAACCTAGATGTTATCAGTTATATAAAAATTTAACAGCTAAGAAGTGTATGGCCTTCAATTTGTAAATGCATTCTGATTAATTCTTTATTAGCAATTTTATTTTCAGTTCAGATAATTGAATAGAGCATCCAATGAAAGGGGGTTTTTGTTTGGTTTTGCTTTGCTGGTTTGTTTTTTTTTTTTTTCTAAGGCTGCTTGCAGCCCTGAGCTCCCTCAGAACACGTATGGAAGGCCTCAGCTTTGGTGAATATCTTCCATTTTTACTGAGTAGGGGAAAATGGAATTTCACTTCACAGCAGCCCGCCGTGCTCGTGGGGTGGTAATACAACAGGGCATGTTAAGTGCAGCCAGAGCCTGTCCTCAGCACTGGCTCCAGCACCAGACTCCCAGTTCTTTGGGGCAGTTTTCATGTTTTCCTGTGCACACATAGTACCAATTTCAGAAAGGACTTGGGTTTTGCTGGAGTCTCCAAGTGCAAGAAAAGCACAAACAGTAAAGAGCTTTTAATGCCAAGCCCTGCATTTTCGCAACCTTCACAAAGGACTGTTGGCTGACTCATCATCCTAGCCTCCTCCTTTCAAAACTCATCTCCATGCTATTGAATTACACTCGTTCCTACATCACCCCCAATAATATTTTCCACAGCTTTCCCGTTGATCTGCACTGATTTTATGGTTACTCACCCGTGCCTTGTGAGCTGAGAACCAGCTCGCTGCAGAGCACATGCTTTGCTTTGGTCCCTGATGAAGCCTGAGAAGCTGGAGGTGGCAGAGGACAAGATGTCCAACCCATTTCCTGAGCACAGCACATCCTGCACCCACAGTTCCCACTCTGCTGTCTCACTCATGCTGGGTACAATTCAAGAAGCTGCTTACCCTTCCAAAACACCAAAAAACTGGCAGCAGATACTCGAGTATTCTCGGTGTAAGTCTGTACTTCCAGAATCGCTCCTTCTGGAGCTTTCTGCCATTCTCCTGCGCAGCTTTTGCAGTCAATCAGATTTTTCTTTTCTTCCCTCCACCTGGTGAAGAGGAGTGATGAAGCAGGAGCAGCTGGAAGCCGACCAAGGTGAGCAGCACCAGAGCAGGTCTCACCATCGACACCCAACACAAGTCGGGGAATATCATCCTCCTGCAGGCATCCATGTCACTGTTCTCTGCACCCAGACACCCCTTCCAGCCTGGGAACCCAGGGGCAACACCAGAGGAACACCTCACCTCCTCAAAAACCCTCACACCCAGCTGCTCACCCAAGTTACCGCTCCTGTAGTTCCCCCCAGAACTGCTGGAACAGCTTCACTCGCTCTGCTACCTTACACTCCAGTTGCATCCAAGACATGCTGGGGAAGGTGCAAATTAAGATTCCAAAGGCTTGTGGCTTGAACCTGGGTTTTACCTTAAGAATATTAGGCTCCACTCATCGTTAGTTATTTCAGCTTGTTGAAAAGCAAAAGGAAAAAAAAAATGTCTAAAAAGTCATTATTCTACTGGAGGTCTGAATTGTTTGTTACAAGGCTGTCTCCAACGACACTGACTCCGAGTTTAGAGGCTGCAGGATATTAATATTAACAATGTAAATAACAGACAATTCTTCAGAGGGCAAAGGAACTTGTCTCCAATTTTCAAAGGATATGCTTTACTTAACTAAGGCTAATTAGCTGTGATCTTCATATAAGCAACAAAAAATTGCATTTGATACTACATTTTTGAACAGCCGAGAAGAATTTTCCATTTATCCAAACCAGACTTTCAGGATCGTTACCAAGTTCTCAAATGTGTACAAATTACTCTGCCCAAGATTATTTCCCTCAGACACGGTATTTAGAGAGAGTTTCTTGCTTGCGACACATCCTAAGCACTTATCTAACCATTACAGGAAATTTCCTTCTCAGCAACGTATTGCTCCAGTCCCGGCTTGTAGATACCTCCTGCTTTCATCTTGCTTTCCCGTGGATTGCTTTGTGTAGTCGTTGTAAGAAACCCTGATGTATATATATCCTATACAGTGTTTTCTAGAACAAAGTGTAAAATATCTCACTACAATGCGCATAAGAGCATTTGTTAGCTTAAGGACAGCTTGCTCCATGGAAAAAAAAAAACCCAACAACAACAAAAACCCCACAAGAAGCTGGTGGTATGTTGAAAATACACTTCTGGAAGAGAAGCAAGTTGAAAGCAAGGCGGTGAGGAAGACTAAGTTAATGTTCGGTGCATAATGCATGCAGTCTTCCCGCACAGAATTTAGCATATGCATGACAAAGTTAACTTCAAACCCATTGCACGGGGTTTTGTTATTTTTTTATATATTTTTTTTTACATGTTAAACACCCTTCCACAGCTAGTCCCGTCTGCTTCCGTCCAGCACCGCATTAGCATTTCTGCTGTTAGCAGGGTGGCTAAACCTTCTCAGACTCATTAAAAGTTCACTTTTTCCCCCCACTTTATTAATTACTTTATTTCACCTGAAGTGCAGAGAAAGACAGATCTCATGACTTTTTAGTACCTCAGCTAAGACATTACCAGGTTTATAGCCTCACTAAGCCAGAAGGTTCCTGCAGCTCTGGTTACAGAGTTCATACACTATCAAATCCATTTCATGTTTTATATGCTTTGGAGATATTCTTTCCTTCCTCAACGACTGCTGCTGTAATTACACAAATGATCTGCTCCACTGTCACTTCCAGTCAAAGGTGTCATCTAAAATTAAAAATTCATGTAAAAACTAGAGATGTTACTTTTTAAGCAGACAGTTCAGACCTGAGCTGGTTTCACAATATTTGGTTTAACTTCTCGCGTGCCTGGCTCCTGTGCATGGCGAGGAGCTGAGCCACGAGGGCATGGGGCTGCCTGGCCCTTTGGTCACAGCACTTGATCAGTAACAACAATTGTTTTGTTTCAATTAAGGCCTCAAATTCACTAGGATTTAAACAAAGTACATTTTAGTAACATACTGACATGAGCCGTAACCACACCAACCCAAGCTTCCCATCACCAAAGTTCATGGCAAACCCATGCTCTTTTCTACCACCGTCATCATGGAGAACTTTGGAGAAGGAGTTCCTGCACCACATGGACATGGGAAAGGAACCTGCTCCTTGTAGTGATTTGTGCTGCACGAGGATGGGGCTGATGCACCAGAGCATCACGGTGCTACTGTGCCTGCAAGTCACCTGCTGAATCTGCCCCTGCTTTGATCGCAGCTGAGAAATAAGCCGAAGGTGGAAAGCACCGCACTTGGCTTCCCTTGCCCTTTCCAGGACTGTTGGAGGTACTGCCACAACTCAGCATCAGAGCAGACTGGGGTTCAGAAATCAGCATTGGAAAATATTCAGGAAAACACACTCACTTGTAAAGCTCCACATGAAGGGAGGGGGAAGGAAAAGGAAAAAAAAAGAAAGCAGCAAAACAACCTCGAGCAGTGACTCTTGCCCAGCCATACTGGAAGGTCAGGGGGGATTTTTTTGGCTGCAGAACCCCTGCTAGAGCTGGAAATATGTTTCTTTTGTTAAACCCACTGAGTAATACTTGTAAAACATAAACAGTTCAAGTAGCTTATCATTTCAAATAATTATTTTCATGACCATAATAAACGTAATTACGTAGAAGTTATTTGGCTATTGCCATTTGTTGTACAAGTTGAGGAGGGAAGAACACCAGCCATTTCCAGCAGCCAATACTTATGCATCAGAGAAACTTTTCTGTTTACTCTACATCCTACCACTGTCTCATCAAATTCATCAGAATGAAAATAGGGTGTTTTTTTCTTTGGAGACAGACTTAACAATTTGAGCTGAATTCTGAGGCTGGATGTGCCCATTGACCCATTACTAGTGTGGGTGTTTTCATACCCAACCAGTTAATTGCCCATAAAGATTCATAATGTAACATGACGTGAAGAACCACCAGATGTGACTCGTTAAAGTCTTATGCACAAAGCTAGGAAATCAGGAAAGGCTTGTTTTTCCAGACCAAGACAGCATTTCAAGCTTAAATAAATGCTTTGTACCAAGTCTTCATTTTTTCTTGCCCTTTCCTAAGCAAGATTGTCAGGAGGCAAAAAAAAGAAAAAAAAGTCGAGACATTTCAAAAAGAACAAACAAATCTTATGCAGAGACTCAAAGAAGTGCTGAAATATCACTGTAGCTGTTCTTGAATGCAATGATAGCAGGACAGATATGAGGCTGCATCTGACCTACTCGGAGGGTGCTATATATTGCTCCTGGAAGAATTAAGCCCAAGGAAAGGCTCGTGTGAGCTGTGAAAGCACTCTTACAGCAGCATGTGTTCTGTGTTATTTCCCCATACAGGCTCCTGACTCTTCAGCGTGGGCCCACGGTTAGTTGAGAGACTGCAAGCAATGCTTGGTGGAACGAGATATTAAAGTTTTAGCCGTCTGGTTTTGTACTCTAAGTGGCAACTTGTCGGGTAAGGTCATACTCATCTAGGTAAAATATGGCATCTTCCTCCCACAGACCTCGGTGATAAGAGCGGTTCGGGACTTCATTTGATCTCACTCGGTTTAAGACTCTGCGGAAATAAGCAACGCTTGCACAGATGTGTAGGAACAGAATATAGAAAATGCGTCATAACTATAATTGGAAGAAAAACACAAAAGAAATGAAAAATCATTATGGTCACCCTTTCAGATGCTTAAATTCGGCAGAAGATTGAGTTGCTCAGGAAACTGGAGGCTCATGCTAGACTTCCACGCTGTAACACACACCAAAATGCCAGTGGACTGGGAAACTAGTATTTTACGCATCGTTTCTTTCATGTGGCATTGCCTCTTACACTAAACTCTGAAGTTTGTACTCAACACAAAAGTGGAATTCGAGTGCAGGCCAGTTGTTGAACTGTTCATATTGGGTACAGCTGCAGTGATTTGATTGCTCCTGCACCACAGCCTAAACCTCCCTTAAGCACAAGATAGATTCGAGAAGGAAAACAAGATTTTAAGTGATACACGGATGTATCCATTTCATTTGGGAAGCGTTTTATCCTGAGCATAATTCTAGTCAGAATCTCCTGTGATTTTTCTGGTGTTGCAACAAGAATTGATAAAAGTTACGGAGCAGCAGCAAGTCCTAAGTACCTGGAATATTTTTCAGATGGAAGAGGACACAGACAGTCTCACAGCTAGGAGAATAGTAGCTGTATTTTCTACTCCTCCATCTACAATCATCAGTATCGACCAGCCCATCGACAGTCACCCAGTACTCTCACTGCCAGGGAGCACTGCTGTACTGTTCACCCTTCCAAAGTGGTTTTGGTCACGGGTATTAAATTAATCTTTATAATGCTCCACAATATAAAAAACCCACACAGTCAGCAACGTAGAAAATACAAACATCCTTCCCTGGCCAAACAGCGGATGCCAGATTACAGGCAGGATCCGTTGCACACTGCATGCACTAGCACGAGTCATTTGCAGTTGTCTCACTTCGGAGTTAAGTGGCCAGAGACTTTTCAAAGTCCCATACTTATAGTTCTTGCTTCTGGAGGGGATCAGACCAGCTACGTACCTCAACGCACACCCCATGAAATAAGAGTATCTTTCCATTATGGGTTTCCTCTGGTAACTCATAAGAGCCCATAAAACTGCAGACAAACCATAAAATAACCTTCTCATTGGCTGGACGAAGGAATTAGCAAGAGTGGAGACCACGAAGTGCAGAAATTTTCCTAACTTGTCTTTAACAAACACTTTTGTACATTCAGACCTTTTGTAAGAAAGGAACTCTATTTTTTTTATAAGGCCACAGAGAAAAGTGAGAATTACACATCTGTATAACTCATGAAGCAGATTAAGATCCAGTGAGGGTCTATTAAAAAAAATAATTTTATCTCTAATTTAGAAATTGCTTTTCTTGAAGCGAACACATTTTTTACCCAAGTGCAGAAACATAGTTTATAACACAACTCAGGAGTCCTACCGTCAAGATCTGTGCTCTAAACATAGAGTGCGCTGCCACCAAAAATAGGATATCTTCTGACAGATTGAGCATTTTCCTTACTGCTTCAGGTGAAGTGCATTCAGCTTCATTAGTCTGCATCTGAGTGTTATTTGTTTTCATAGTCAGCATGAAAGAAAAGCAACAATAGTTGCTTTTCATCAGCACGGCTTTAGCAAGATATTTTAAATCCTAATAATTAATCACATCAGAGCTGTGAGAGCATTAAAAAAAAAAAGTGTTATTACCCCTCCGAAAGCATATCTTTTTCCAAATGATGATGTAATTAAAAAAATAATAATCTGGCATCTGACCTGACTGATCTGCTATTGACTCACCAGATCACTTACAGCCTGCGGTGCTTTACAAAGCGAGTCTGGTGAACAGTTCATAGAGGACATGTGAAAAGGTCACTGGCACTCACCTGGAAAGAAGATGTCAAGTAGAGAGCAAAAAAAGTCCATTCAGAAGAAGCAGATTTTCTTCCACGTTGCAAAACGCTTCTCAGGACTCCCATCCTCCCAGTGCTGTGCCATTCACTCCCCACCTCTATTTACCTCTCCCAGGGAGAGCCAGAAGTTCTCCTGCTCCCAGGGCCAAAACTCCTCCTTAGCTCCAAGCAAACCACACCACCACTAACCAAACCTTGCTGTCACCCTCCCTTTAGCTGGGAGAAAAGGACCGGCATGCTGCAGCTCCTGGTAGCTTGGCCAGGAGAAGCCCAGCCTTCTCTCCAAGCTCCTTTTCAATTAGCTCCCGTCTCTTAACGAGCCACAAGTTTGTCGCCCAGACTTAGAAACGAGCAGGGAAGGATCCAGGCTGCTGTTCTTCTCCCAGCTGTGTGCTCTTCCTCCTGCAATGGGGAGTTACAACAATCTGTGCGCTTCAGTACTCTGATGGCTAGGAGATTCCTAGGAACGCTCTTCAGAGTGTTTTCGTGACTTCTCTTGTGGCTTGTCCCCTAAGCAGGTTAATTTTAGCAGCTCTCCGACCTCAGCCAAAACCCACTGAAAGCAGTTTCCAGCACGTCCCTGTTAATGAAGCTCAGACCTGCCATTTTTAGGTTAGACCTGAAGCCCTGATCTTAGCCAGGAGATATCTGCCTTGGAGATTCAGACTGAAACCCAGAATCCAAAGCAAAACTCTAGGAGACATGAACTTTTATACCTAGCCATGGATAGAAGGTTCTAAAAATTGACAGAAACCACAACCAGCAGGGTTAAATCCCCTTGTAGCCTGAAGCAGCATCAATAGCATGGCAAAACGGAAGAGGGCACAGACTCCCTTCACCAGGATATCCTTGACAGGCTATAGGAACCTCCTGTCTCTGATTTAGACACCTAGGTTAGGTGCCTGAAATTGAATAACCACCTCGCTTTTCATTGTTAATCCTTGATAATTTATGTTAGACAAGTTCACTAAATTCTCAAAGCCAAGGAGCCCGACAAATGTCTGCTTTCCATATCTGAGTCCCAACGAGCATTGTGCTACCTGAGCCTTGGCCCTTAACAGCTGCTGGCTTCAACTGGCTCTTCCACGATCTTAAAGGGATCATTTCCTCCCTTCCTCACAACGCCAGCAACTAACAGCGGATATTAACAGAATCCAGCATTGGATACACGGTTATAACAGAGGAAGCTCTAAATAAAAAGTTTCCAGTAGGTATCTTACATTGAGCCCTAGGCTGTTACAGTCAGACTATAGTGGCAGTGTCTGACTGGTTGGAAGCTACTCTGGTTGTCCTCGTCCATTGGATATCACAAGCTGTTCATTGAGATTATGTTCACGTCTGCAAAAGTCTTGAGCTGCAGCAATACAGATTAATATTTGGGCAGTTAGATATTTCTATTCTATGGAGTATTTGCACCCATTTTTCTCCTGGGACCAGTACGACCTCAATCCCACCATGATTTACTGACCATGTTTAAGGCCATTTCATTATTTCATTACAAAGAATTTACGTATTTTTTTTCCTGTGCTTTGTCCAGTTGAAGACTCTGGTTGCTCCTGTGTATTCTAGTTGCCTGGAGCAAAACATCACCTGTTCCATGCCAGGCACTATTTGTAATGGAAACCAGTGATACTCATAGACTTTTCATAGCTTCTAAGTGCTAATGACAATTTTACTGACCCAAAGTGGCCGGGTACCTCTTTCTGGTTATTAATGGTCAGGCTGAGGGTCTGCTCCTCTTCTGCTGGCACAAGGCCGCTTGAACCCATCAGTTCTCCCGGCTGGTCCTCTTTGTCCACGCAACGCGGATCTGTGAGTACGCGTTAAGTGATGCAACCTACTACAGTGCTGGCGTGGTTTGAGCTCTGCTCCTTTCTTCCCTACTTTCCGTTTCTCCTTTCTTCTTCTTGCGTCTCTTTCCCTGTGCTACCCTGCGATTTCTCTCCCTCTCTGCCTAATAACCAGCATCACCCTCCTGTTCACCAGACAGAAATTCAGCAATTTTTAAGCATTCATAAAAGCTGTCCGGGGGTTTCCTGCCCTAACCTGCTCTCTTGGAAAGCACATAGGCTGGTAGCATTGAGTCTTCAGCTGTTCATAACGTCTTTTTTCTAGCTCTTTCTTTCTAATTGTCTGTTTAGATGTGTGTGACTCTCATACCCAATTTCATGTATCTCCTAATGACCCCAGTACTTTGCAAGGCGGTTTCGCTTGGGCGGCTCTCAGTTACCTGCAAAACAGTGATTCAGGAGGTTCCTCCTCAGGCTCAGAGTAGCTGCATCCCTGCTAAAATTGGAGGCACCGAGGCACTTCCCAAGAGCATCGGTTTGCCCTGGTGCTCCCGGCCGACGCGACTCTCCTCTCCTCTGCCCCAGGGCGCTGCGTGCTGGTGGTGTCCTTTGGTGGGCTTCAGCTGCAGACCATTGCGGGGTCCTTCCAAGGTGAAAAGCATCGCCTGTAAAACATTGTGAAGGGTTCAACGTTATTAAATCAGTAATTCTCATTAGACTCATATAATATCACTTTTTACAAAGAGAGAACAATGAGGATTTTTTTTTTGTTTAATGCACACATCTACTGATTATGAGCCTAAAACCCCTGCAATATTGATGTATAAGGACCTAGGACCCATGATTTGCATTTGAGCAACATTTTAAAGGACAGCCGGAATTTCTATTGTGCATATCTATTAGGTTTATGTGACAAATGAAATTTTGCTGGATTATTTATATTTTTAAAGTATCAGCTGAGGCATTTCAATCCTGGACCTTCTTAAGTATTCGTTGCCTCTAAATGAGCTGGATATGTTGTATAATGGAATTACTAGATTTGTATTAAATTGTAGCTTTGGGACCCATCACTGTGTGATGCTATCTACTTTCAACTGGCTTTGTTTATCACAGAGAAGGGAACTGAATTAGCATAAGATACTACAAAGTAGTAAAGGGATTTTAGCACCCTATCTATTTGACCTCCTATTGACCTGGGCTAATTCATATTCTCCCTGGGATGCCATAACAGGTCATTTTATATTTGGAAAAAAATTAGGTCAAATTATGGCACAACGTCCCTCGCCTCTTTGGCAGTGAAGTGGCGGAATTCCCTCTCCGCACACACACACACACACGTGGCTGTGTGCTTCCTTTAAAGGAAAATGAACTTTTATTTGTAAATTACCAGGCGAGAGATTTTTATTTGTCTTACTTATTGCATTCGTGTGACTGCAGCTGCAAGCGTGACCATTTATAACACCAGTGGTGGGAACACAGAGGAGGGCAGTGCTGAGCGATAGGTGTGTGAGCACACGGGAACGGGCTTGCACACTCACGGACACACGTGGGTACGCTCACACAAAGAGTTTTCCACCCTGACCTTCACTTCCATTTTCCCATATACCGACTGGAAATAGTAGCTTTGCTGTAAAGAGAGTGCTCGGAGTCGCACAGGAGGGTCTCCTTTATCTGCCTTGGAGGACAGGCTTGACCCTGCAGCACTTCTTGGCCTTCAGACTGATTTTTCCTTCCATTTGGGAAGGCTGCAGAAAAACGGCAGAAAAATTTCATCGAAATAATAACTTTTTCCGCAGAATAGAAAGAGTTTACCCCACCCTCTCTTCTCCAGACTGTCGGGCCACCCTGCGGGATCCCGAACAGCAAATCCCCACACCTTCCCCTTGTGGGAACCGATCGTCCAGGCCCTTCTCGAGGTGCCACCGCCGGCAGAGCTGGTCTGGAGAAGGTTGTGGGAGCCAGGTCTACCTCCAGATGAGGAAGGGATGTTTGGCCGTGTTTAGGAAGGCAGCAATAAGAAGTACTGGGTGCACTTAATGCGACACATTACTACTTCACACGCCAACGACGCCCATTGCGAGAAGCCCGGGTATGTCCCCTTCTGCATGTTGTACCTTGAAAGCCACCCTGTAGTGCTCATGGATTCTGTGCTAAAATCAGCTCTGATCTCAATGACCTTCTTAGATTTCAGCTACGTTTTTTTTTTTTTATTTAGCTTTAAATTTTATTTGTGAAAAATGAAAAGAAAGGTAGATCTTTAGTCAAAGGTTGTTGTTAGTAATTCCAGAAATTTAAGTCTATTTTTTTTCAGCAAAAACCATGAAATGAACTCCAGCAGTTGCTCTGCGGTGCAAAGGGCTGATGAATTACAACGGCAGCCTGCTTTATTCTCCTTAATAAGAAATTAGATCACAATAGGGATTTACGAAAATTACCTTGAAATGTTTGTGTGTTTGAGTGATTGCACAATTTGCGCTAAAATTATGTTGAATCATACGAGTTAGAGCATCTGCCTCTTTAGTTAGTCTATATGCTGCTTTAAAAATGCCCTCTTCTCCTTTAATAGGAGTCTGCTAATGAATGCAGAAGCTTAACCCTACAGACAGTGTTTGTTTGTTTTCTTTCCATTTTTCTAAATTGCATTATTGATAATTTTCTCAGGACTTCCCAGATTTCCGTGATGACTTTATCAACTACAGTTTCAGGTAGGAAGGGAGGAGTTCATTTCGGAAGCGGATTAAATCTTAATATTTAGGCTTTCGGATAACCTGTATCCCTGGACAAGTTCGCTTAATTATTCACCGATATCCTTCATTATACATGCAGTTTGGAGAAGGGCGGTTTAGCGCCAGAACGGGTGTCATCCTTCTTAAGACGAGCCACTTGAACGTACGTCCCCCACCAGTGTTTTTAAGGAAGCCCACGCCATTTCATTAAGAGGCAGGAGACACAGGCTGATGCACCGCATCTTGAATAACTTCGGAAAATCTTTTAAGTCAACCTTGTGTTTTAGTCAACAGGGAAGGTTTGACCTTTAACCTCCCAACAACCATCTGTTTCATTATTTATCTGAGGGAATCAGAGAGTTTTTGTTCTTT